>NC_044041.1:200328258-200515675 GCF_901765095.1 Microcaecilia unicolor
GGGGAGAGAGGGGGGGTTCTTTGCTAGTACTACCAGTAGAGAGATGTGGTAGCCGCGTTAGTCCACTTCTAAAAGCAGTCAATAGAAACAGAATAAAATAAAAACAGAGAAAAATAAAATAAGATGATACCTTTTTTATGGGACTAACTTAATACATTTTTTGATTAGCTTTCGAAGGTTGCCCTTCTTCCTCAGATCGGAAATAAGCAAATGTGCTAGCTGACTGTGTATATAAGTGAAAACATTCAAGCATTACTATGACAGTAAAATAGATACTATTGGAGATTCTACATGGAATGTTGCTACTATTGGAGATTCTACGTGGAATGTTGCTGCTATTGGACATTCTACATGGAATGTTGCTACTATTGAGATTCTGTTGCTACTATTGGAGGTTCTACATGGAATGTTGCTGCTATTGGAGATTCTACATGGAATGTTGCTATTCCACTAGCAACATTCCATGTAGAAGGCTGCGCAGGCTTCTGTTTCTGTGAGTCTGACGTCCTGCACGTATGTGCAGGATGTCAGACTCACAGAAGCAGAAGCCTGCGCAGCCACATTGGTGATCTGCAAGGGCCGACTTCTACATGGAATGTTGGTAGTGGAATAGCAATATTCCATGTAGAATCTCAAATAGTAGCAACAGTGGAGGAGGAGGAGTGGCCAAGTGGTTAGGGTGGTGGACTTTGGTCCTGGGGAACTGAGGAACTGAGTTGGATTCCCACTTCAGGCACAGGCAGCTCCTTGTGACTCTGGGCAAGTTACTTAACCCTCCATTGCCCCATGTAAGCCGCATTGAGTCTGCCATGAGTGGGAAAGCGCAGGGTACAAATGTAACAAAAATAAAATAGATACTCTTGGAGATTCTACATGGAATGTTGCTACTATTGGACATTCTACATGGAATGCTGCTATTCCACTAGCAACATTCCTGCGCGGCCACATTGGTGATCTACAAGGGCCAACTTCTACATGGAATGTTGCTAGTGGAATAGCAACATTCCATGTAGAATCTATAGAAATCAAACAAAATAAAACATGGAAAAGAAAATAAGATGATACCTTTTTTATTGGACATAACTTAATACATTTCTTGATTAGCTTTCGAAGGTTGCCCTTCTTCCTCAGATCGGAAATAAGCAAATGTGCTAGCTGACAGTGTATATAAGTGAAAACATTCAAGCATTACTATGACAGTAAAATAGATACTATTGGACATTCTACATGGAATGTTGCTACTATTGGACATTCTACATGGAATGTTGCTATTCCACTAGCAACATTCCTGCGCAGGCTTCTGTTTCTGTGAGTCTGACGTCCTGCACGTACGTGCAGGACGTCAGACTCACAGAAGCAGAAGCCTGCGCGGCCACATTGGTGATCTACAAGGGCCGACTTCTACATGGAATGTTGCCAGTGGAATAGCAACATTCCATGTAGAATCTATAGAAATCAAACAAAATAAAACATGGAAAAGAAAATAAGATGATACCTTTTTTATTGGACTAACTTAATACATTTTTTGATTAGCTTTCGAAGGTTGCCCTTCTTCCTCAGATCGGAAATAAGCAAATGTGCTAGCTGACAGTGTATATAAGTGAAAACATTCAAGCATTACTATGACAGTAAAATAGATACTATTGGAGATTCTACATAGAATGTTGCTACTATTGGACATTCTACATGGAATGTTGCTACTATTGGACATTCTACATGGAATGTTGCTATTCCACTAGCAACATTCCTGCGCAGGCTTCTGTTTCTGTGAGTCTGACGTCCTGCACGTACGTGCAGGACGTCAGACTCACAGAAGCAGAAGCCTGCGCGGCCACATTGGTGATCTACAAGGGCCGACTTCTACATGGAATGTTGCTAGTGGAATAGCAACATTCCATGTAGAATCTATAGAAATCAAACAAAATAAAACATGGAAAAGAAAATAAGATGATACCTTTTTTATTGGACATAACTTAATACATTTTTTGATTAGCTTTCGAAGGTTGCCCTTCTTCCTCAGATCGGAAATAAGCAAATGTGCTAGCTGACAGTGTATATAAGTGAAAACATTCAAGCATTACTATGACAGTAAAATAGATACTATTGGAGATTCTACATAGAATGTTGCTACTATTGGACATTCTACATGGAATGTTGCTATTCCACTAGCAACATTCCTGCGCAGGCTTCTGTTTCTGTGAGTCTGACGTCCTGCACGTACGCGGCCACATTGGTGATCTACAAGGGCCGACTTCTTCATGGAATGTTGCTAGTGGAATAGCAACATTCCATGTAGAATCTATAGAAATCAAACAAAATAAAACATGGAAAAGAAAATAAGATGAGACCTTTTTTATTGGACATAACTTAATACATTTCTTGATTAGCTTTCGAAGGTTGCCCTTCTTCCTCAGATCGGAAATAAGCAAATGTGCTAGCTGACAGTGTATATAAGTGAAAACATTCAAGCATTACTATGACAGTAAAATAGATACTATTGGAGATTCTACATAGAATGTTGCTACTATTGGACATTCTACATGGAATGTTGCTATTCCACTAGCAACATTCCTGCGCAGGCTTCTGTTTCTGTGAGTCTGACGTCCTGCACGTACGTGCAGGACGTCAGACTCACAGAAGCAGAAGCCTGCGCGGCCACATTGGTGATCTACAAGGGCCGACTTCTACATGGAATGTTGCTAGTGGAATAGCAACATTCCATGTAGAATCTATAGAAATCAAACAAAATAAAACATGGAAAAGAAAATAAGATGATACCTTTTTTATTGGACTAACTTAATACATTTCTTGATTAGCTTTCGAAGGTGGCCCTTATCGTCACTTATCAAAATTTGCTTATTTCTTCTACTTTAATCTTTTGCACGGAGCATGGTGTCTCGGATTTTAGCTTGTGTTGCACCCATGTTGCACTCCAACGCGTGGAATCGATCACCCTAGTGGTACAGAAAAATTAACTTGTTTTTGTTTTGTTTTTTTAAGAAATATTTTAAATGAGTTCAGTGAAGCTGCAAAAACATTTCATAGGAGACATTTGAACAATTTCATCTGATCAGAGGATTAAAAAAGTGGAACCTGTGTGAACCGCCCCCCCCCCCCCCCCCTCACGTTTGCTGGGGACATTTTCCCATCAGGTTGCTCTAGCGATTCAAAAATCGCAACAAACTTGATTCAGGCTGAAATGTACCTGATTTTGGCTTTAGCTTGAAATTTTCTGCACCTCTCTGCTGGGAAACATTGCACGTACTGTCCCCAGAAATATATTGCCAGATCGAATGCTTTGCCAAGCTCCTTCTGTCCCCTGCAGTACATCAGATCTATTACAGAAATTTTTGATCGGACCCCGGGTCAATGTAATTAGCTCAGTGTTAGATGGTGAACAGTGGCCAGAAAGAATCCTGCACCTTGCTCCTGTGGGAACATAAAGAAAGGAGCCAGATCTGCATTGCAGTAAATGACAACTGCCAGATAGAAAAGGATAAAAGCTCAGAGAGAAGCTTGGTCAAAGCATGATGAAGCCAGTAAGAAGCTCAAGTTTTAACCTTTTGTTTTACGTGCTCTTCCTGTGAAACAATATTCTGTGGCAAACCAAGGGAAAGGAGCAAGGTAGGTGACTGTAACAGTCTGTCACGAAGTTCGGAGTAGTGAGCCCTTGGGCCGCTGCCAGTGAGTGGCAACAGCAGGTGAACCACCCAACAGGAAGCGAGGCTGAACACAGACAGGCTGGTACAAGCAGGACCGGAACTAGCAGGATGGGGACTGAAGCTATAGATGAGCAGGGCTGGAATAAGCAGGACTGGAACAACCGGATTCTGGAACGGGCTTGGCTTGGCTTGAACAGGATTCAGGATTCTGGAACAGGATTCAAGATTCTCAGACAGGCTTGGCTGGAACAGGATTCTGGAACAGGATTCAGGATTCTCAGACAGGCTTGGCTGGAACAGGATTCAGGATTCTGGAACAGGATTCAGGATTCTCAGACAGGCTTGGGAACTGAAGCTGAAGACAAACAGGGCAGACACAAGCAGGAAGGGAACTGAAGCTGAAGACAAACAGGGCAGGCACAAGCAGGAAGGGAACTGAAGCTGAAGACAAAAAGGGCAGGCACAAGCAGGAAGGGAACTGAAGCTGAAGACAAACAGGGCAGACACAAGCAGGAAGGGAACTGAAGCTGAAGACAAACAGGGCAGACACAAGCAGGAAGGGAACTGAAGTCTGGAATGTGTTTGGGAAACAGGAAGAAGACAGTCCACAGCAGCCATAGGGCCTGGCCACCAGGAGGTGAGGTGAGTGTAGGCATGGGATACAGTCACAACCCTGACAATGACACTTGTGACTGACATGTCCTGACCTTTGGCTGTAGCAATTTTCAGTCAGCTTAGTGCTGGGTTTTTTTTTTAACCCTTCTGTTTCTTTGTACTTCCAACTCAATAGAAGCCAGAGGTGGGATTTGGGACCACGGGCCCGTGTTTGCTACTGCTTGTGGAATTTTCCCTTATTTTATATAGCTACTACAATCACCAACAAACCTTGTCTAGTCATTGCAGGGCCAGTGCTTTGCAGGGTGCCACATAGCCCGGCCCCTTTTAACACTTTGCAATAGTAGGAACTGAATCCAGCCACCTGGTGTCACCCTTGAGCAATGCCGTGACTCTCAGCTTTATAACTGCGGCACCGTCCCTAGTCCGGTCCAAAACTGATTTGGGGATGAACTGTGGACTTTCCAACCAAACTAACAACAACAAAAACAAGCTAACTAAATAACCATCCAAGAAACAAAAATCAAAAAACAAAACAAAACAAAAAAAACCTAGCAACATGAAAGTCATGTATGTCACTCATTTTCAATATTAGGACAGCTATTTTTGAAATTCAGTGGCTGAAAATTTCCCTATCCCACTGTGAGTAATGCGCTGTGTTCCTTTGTCCCCCCCCCCCCCCCCCCCCCTAGTGCTTTTAAATGAGTTACAAAGGGATGAGGGAGGACAAGGCTGGCAGACACCATTCAGTGTGTGATTTACAGTGTGAAACAAACTCCACTGGTCCTGAAGCAGCTTCTGTGCCCTTGAATTTTTCAAAGGAAAATACTACCGGGAGCTTTCTTTCCACATTCTGGCAACATGACCTGAGTGCAAAACCCTGTGTGTATTTTAAAACGATGGCCTCTTTCCCCACATGAGAAAATCCATCTTAGTATGTTTCCTTTAGCTGTCAGGGTGAGATTGGGAAGACAGTTGTGAACGTCGGTCATCCAATGGGCCATAAATATTTCGAATGGTCCTTTTGGCTTATTATTGCCTTACAGAAATAGTAATTTCCTTTTTGGTATTGCCCTAGTGGTTTTTTTTTTTTTTTTGCATTTTTTTTAAAAGTAAAATATACCCTTTTTCCATTCAGTCTTTTGATAAAGCATGAATTAAGCTTACCAGGTCTTCTGGGTTTGGAAGACTCTGACTTCCCTTGTCAGGGGAGACCTTAGGAGCAGGGGAGTAGCCATTCCTCGTGGTGGGAGGGGGCCAGAGCCCGAGGGGGGGCACATTTTGGTCTGCCGCCCCCCCCCCCCCAGCCACCCTGCCACTCCCCATCCACTGCTGCAGCAAATACTTTGGCTGATGGGAGTCCCCAACCCCCGCCAGCTGAAGCGTTGTCCAGCACCAGTCTCCAGCATCTCCGCAATGCCTGCCCTGCTCTGTTTTCCCCTCATGTCCTGCATGCTCCTTTTAGTGAAATTGAGTAGGAAGGGACTGATTGGTCCATCTTAACCTTTCCTTTGTCCCACAGTGTCCAAACAGCTGGTATTACTGCAGGAAATGTGTGACTGGAAGGGGCTGAGGGGCTGAGTCTACTGGGACTCACTCTTTTATAGTGCATAACAGAGCAATGACCCAGACCAGGGCCGTGCCGATGCGGTAAGCGAGGTAAGCGCCGCAGGGGGGCGCCCACCTCTGGAGGGCGCCACCGCGGTGCTTACCCTCGCCCCGCGCCCCCGAGGACTTTAAATTACCTCAGTCGCAGCCGCTGCAGCAGCGTCGGTGAAAGCGCTGCCGACGTCTCCCTTCCCTTGCACTCATTGGTTCCCTCAGTGTCCCGCCTTCTTCTGACGTCAGAAGAAGGCGGACACTGAGGGAACCAAGAGCGCGGTGGGGGCGATGCGCCCCGGGTGTCAGCGGGTGGGGGGTGCGCCGCTCCCGCTGCTCCCACCCTACCTTCTTTTAAAAAAGAAATCAGTAAAGCGGCGTGGCAGGCAGCGCAGCTTCGCGTCTGCCCTGCTTGTAAAACAAGTAGATCTCCTCGTCGGGCCTTCGCTCACTGGGTCCCGCCCTCCTCTGAGGTAACTTCCTATTTCCTCGAGGGCGGGACCCAGTGAGCGAAGGCCCGACGAGGAGATCTACTTGTTTTACAAGCAGGGCAGACGCGAAGCTGCGCTGCCTGCCACGCCGCTTTACTGATTTCTTTTTTAAAAGAAGGTAGGGTGGGAGCAGCGGGAGCGGAGCACCCCCCCCCACACCCGCTGTCATCTCGACGGAGCTGGTAGTCGGGTCGGATCAGGGGTGCCCAGATGGCCGATGGGGAGGGGAGCCCAGATGACAGAAGGGAATGGGGTGGGGAGCCCAGATGGGAGAAGGGGATGGGGTGCCCAGATGGGAGAAGGGGATGGGGAGGGGAGCCCAGATGACAGAAGGGGATGGGATGGGGTGCCCAGATGGGGAGGGGAGCCCAGATGGCAGAAGGGGATGGGGAGGGGAGCCCAGATGACAGAAGGGGATGGGGTGGGGTGCCCAGATGGGAGAAGGGGATGGGGAGGGGAGCCCAGATGACAGAAGGGGATGGGATGGGGTGCCCAGATGGGGAGGGGAGCCCAGATGGCAGAAGGGGATGGGGAGGGGGAGGGGAGCCCAGATGACAGAAGGGGATGGCGAGGGGGAGGGGAGCCCAGATGACAGAAGGGGATGGGGTGGGGTGCCCAGATGACAGAAGGGGATGGGGAGGGGAGCCCAGATGACAGAAGGGGATGGGGAGGGGAGCCCAGATGGCAGAAGGGGATGGGGTGGGGAGCCCAGATGGCAGAAGGGGATGGGGTGGGGTGCCCAGATGGCAGAAGGGGAGGGGAGCCCAGATGGCAGAAGGGGATGGGGTGGGGTGCCCAGATGACAGAAGGGGATGGGGTGGGGAGCCCAGATGGCAGAAGGGGATGGGGTGGCCAGATGGGAGAAGGGGTTGGGGTGCCCAGATGGGAGAAGGGGATGGGGTGCCCAGATGGGAGAAGGGGATGGGGAGGGGAGCCCAGATGGGGTCTGGGGCTGAAAGGGGAGGCCCTAATGCAAGGCATGTGGATGAAGGGAGCTGGAGCTGGAACTGTGGGCTGAAAAGGAGGGTAGGTGGGATAAGGGGGCTAGTACTGGGACTGGGGGCTGAAAAGGGACAAGAGCTGAAACTGTGGGGACTGGGGGCTGAAAAGAAGACAGGGAGAAGTGGCTGGGGCTGAAGCTTGGGACTAGTGAGAGAAAAGGGCTGGGTTTGAAACTGGGGGCTGAAAAGGGGACAGGGAGAAGTGGCTGGGGGCCGAAGCTCAAGACTGGTGGGAGAAAAGGGCTAGGGCTGAAACTGGGGACTGGTGGGATAGTGGGGCTGGAACTGGGGGCTGAAAAAAAGGGGCAGAGAGAGGGGACAGATCCTAGATGGAAGGGGGAGTGAGAGGGAGGGCAGACCTTAGATGGATGGGAGAGGGAGGGTAAATGGTGGATTGAGCGGACAGAGAGAAAGGGCAGACAGTGGATGGAAGCGATAGAAAGGGCAGACAGTGAATGGAAGGGGGAGAGAGAGGGCAGACAGGGGCAGATGGTGGGTGGAAGGTGCTGAGATAGAGGGCAGATGTAGATGGAAGGGGCAGGGAGAGAGGGCAGACATTGGATGGAGGGGACAGCAGAGAGGGCAGACACTGGATGGCAGAGAGAGAACAAAGACAGATGCTGGATGGAAGGAAAACAGTGAAAAGAAGATGAGGAAAGCAGAAACCAGAGACAACAAACTGTAAATAAAATATTTACTTTTATTTTTTTTGCTTTAGGATATAATAGTATTGTAGCTGTGTTAATAAATGTTATAATAGGTAATCTTTTTATTGGACTAATTTAATACATTTTGACTAACTTTCGGAGAACAAAACCCCCTTCCTCAGGTCAGGATAGGATACTGTAACAGCACTATACTGTATTGACCTGAGGAAGGATGTTTTGGCCTCTGAAAGCTAAATGTATTAGTCCAATAAAATGGTATTATTTTATTTTCTATATTTGTTTTATTTCTATTTGTTAATTTGTAAAGTGGTGATTGGTTCTTGTTAGTTTTTTTTCAAATTTACATCTGCAGTCTTTATATTTTGCACAGTACTAGGGGACATTTTCTGTTTCTGTGGTGTTGCATTGTATGCAGAGTCTGGCATCTTGGGGGTTCAGTTTAATTTTTGTCTAGCGTTTGGAATATGTCCACTTTGAGAATTTACATCTGCTATCTTATTTTGCAATGTATAGCAATTTGTTTCTAAGAATATTGCTGACAATTCCTGTCAGTGTGGCAAGTGGTGAGCGATCATTTTCACCGGGGGGGGGGGGGGCCTGATCTTTTTCACGGGGGGTAGGGGCGCCAACTGATAGTCTGCAGGGGGGCGCCAGAGACCCTAGGCACGGCCCTGACCCAGACTGCAACAAGATACCCTGATTCTCTCCTAAGATCCCCATAGAGGAACAGCTGGTTAGTAAACTGATGTCTGTTACAGTAGAGAACATTTTTTTTTTTTTTTGGCACTGATGCCTGGTGAATAGCAGGGTGTTTAAGCATGCACCAGTGTGATCGGGATTTTTTTTTTTTTTTTTGCTATTTTGTTGTTATGGGAACAGTATCATTGAGTGTGCACAATTTCCAAAGAGGGCACATTCTAATCTGCATATATGCAATGATTCACACATGCATGCAATATCGGAAGACTGTATTCGCTTTGCAAATGGTGTGTATTCCTATATAATAATTCTCACCTCCAACGTTCTAATGTGCCTGGGACAGTGGCTCCCTCGGAGGTGGTCTGCTAGGCAGTTTAGAATGCACTGATGTCAGTGATGTCACTGACAGCTGATTCCTGCCTGGGAAACAGCTGTCAGTGCCCCCCCCCCTCGGCGCAACACCCAAGCCCCTGCCCTGCAAAACCGCGAGCCAGGCAGGGGGAAGAGTAGGGAAACACGCGCGTGTTTCCCTACTCCTCCCCCTGCCTACCAATCAGCTCTGAGTGCGCCCCCCTCGGCGCAACACGCAAGCCCCTCCGCCCCGGCACAGCACCAAAGCCCTTACCCCCCCTCGACGCATCACCCAAGACCCTTCCCCCAGTGCATCACCAAAGCCCCTACCCCCGCCGCCTAACTTTGGGCATCGTCTACTGAATTCGGCCCTTAGTGAAGGAACACTTACTGCCTCCTAACTGCGCGTTAAAGGGCATTTTTAAATGCGGTACCCACAGGTAGCATGCTGGGCATGCCCCTCACTAGGGAGTCCTTTTACTAAGGCACACCAAAAAATAGGCTGCACTAATGTAGGCGCGTGTTTTGGGCGCACGCATATCCATTTTTCAGCGCGCTTGTAAAAAAGGCCTTTTTTAAAGATTTTTGCTGAAAATGGACGTGCGGCAAAATAAAATTGGCGTGAATCCATTTTGGGTCTGAGACCTTACCGCCAGCCATTGACTTAGTGGTAAGGTCTCATGCGGTAACCGTGCGGTAATCGTGTACCTGCGTAGAATGATGATTACCACCCGGTTTCCACCACACACAATTATTTTCCGGCAAGCATAGCGAACACGCGTAAAAAATGAAATTACCACCCGGGCCTCGTGGTAGCTGGTGCGGTAACTCCAAATTGACAGCTTAGTAAATGGGCCGCTAGATATTGTGTCTGTTTTGCACTTGGCGAGTGTTAATTTCCTACAATAAAGCACATTACGAGCAAAATCGAGTGGCCTAGTGGTTAGGGTGGAGGAGTGGCCTAGTGGTTAGGGTGGTGGACTTTGGTCCTGGGGAACTGAGGAACTGAGTTGGATTCCCACTTCAGGCACAGGCAGCTCCTTGTGACTCTGGGCAAGTCACTTAACCCTCCATTGCCCCATGTAAGCCGCATTGAGCCTGCCATGAGTGGGAAAGCGCAGGGTACAAATGTAACAAAAATAAAATAGATACTATTGGAGATTCTACATGGAATGTTGCTACTATTGGAGATTCTACATGGAATGTTGCTATTCCACTAGCAACATTCCATTTAGAAGGCTGCGCAGGCTTCTGCTTCTGTGAGTCTGACGTCCTGCATGTACGTGCAGGACGTCAGACTCGCAGAAGCCTGCGCGGCCACATTGGTGATCTGCAAGGGCCGACTTCTACATGGAATGTTGCTAGTGGAATAGCAACATTCCATGTAGAATCTGAAATAGTAGCAACAGTGGAGGAGTGGCCTAGTGGTTAGGGTGGTGGACTTTGGTCCTGAGGAACTGAGTTCAATTCCCACTTCAGGCACAGGCAGCTCCTTGTGACTCTGGGCAAGTCACTTAACCCTCCATTGCCCCATGTAAGCCGCATTGAGCCTGCCATGAGTGGGAAAGCGCGGGGTAAAAATGTAACAAAAAAAAAAAAATCTAACACACTCTTAGTAAAAGACTCCTTTGTTTGTTTTTTTGTTGTTTGTTTTACGTATGTGACCCTTTCTTCATTTTTTTCCTCAAGAAATGGATGAGAAAAGAGGACCAGTGTCCACAGATGAACAAAGAACACACACGAAGAAGCCACGATGACCACAGAAACGAACAAAACTCTCAGGAGTCCACCATAGTCACAATCATTTATTCTAGTGTCCAAGGGCAAATCACAATGACCCTGACATGGCTACGTTTCAGTAAAAACCTCTTCTTCATCTACGAGCAGCTTTCCTCAGCTGGGATCCCCCCGAGACCACTATTCCCAGTGAAAGATTCAACATAACTTAGAAAAAGTCAGTGCAATTTTTCTAGCAAAAAAGGTGCCGGTACTCAAATGCCAGGCCACCCTTCAGGGGTGGGGTGATCACTGAGGGATCCACCCCACAATAGCCCCCTCCCTGCCCATCTTCAATTCACTGCTTAAAGCCCACCTCTTCAATGTCGCCTTCGGCACCTAACCACTACACCTCTACTCAGGAAATCTAGACTGCCCCAACTTGACATTTCGTTATTTAGATTGTAAGCTCCTTTGAGCAGGGACCGTCCTTCTTTTTAATTTGTACAGCGCTGCGTAACCCTAGTAGCGCTCTAGAAACGTTTAGTAGTAGTAGTAGTAAGTAGTAGTAATAGCCAAGCCCCCCTGCAACCAGTCACAGAATCTATGACAAGGCAGAATCAATGTGTTGAGCCTGAGCTCTTTCATTAAAACTTGGGGTCCATGGGTCAATTTTAGCAGACACTGGAAAAGGTGCCGGTACTCAGTACCCCCGAGTACCCCCTCAAAAAAAGCCCTGGAAAAAGTCAAATTGAATTAACAAATTTAAAAAAATGAGTTATTTGGCTTGCACAATTTCAGCATGGATCATCATTTTGCTTTAAGCCTTTTATTTCTCTTTATGGATAAAAATCATGCTGGCAATAAATTAAAAAAAAAAAATAATACAAGGAGAAAAATAAAGAGGCACAGGAATCGCTACGAAGGTTTGCTCAAGGGTTAAACCTCTCCCTTTATCTTTTGGAAGGCCGTTCAGGTAACCCTGCCGTGAAATACCAACTTTAGTCCATAAACTTCATCCACTTACAACTCCAGGGCTTTAAAAATGTATTTAAGAAGGTGATAAATAGCTCGACAGACATCTTTTATGCAGTGTTACCTGGTCATCCTCTCTCAGCTCTATCTTCTAATAGCGATTGTCTTGTTCCCTGTTTCTGATTTATGCTGTACGAGATGCCAGGAATGGTAAAGATAAGCGGTGTTGTTTAATGGGTCATTCATCACCCATTTCTGTCTGTTGTACTCCCTGTTCTGTGTGTATATGTGCCTGTGCATGTTTGTGTGTGTGCGTGTGTGTGTGTACGAGAGAGAGAGAGAGAGAGAGAGAGAGAGAGAGAGAGAAGTGGTCCAGCCTGTGACGTTGCAACAGGTCTCATTGTGTAACACAGGTGGAATAAAAAGTGAAACATAGCTTATAAGTCCTGCTCATAGAGGTTTAACACCATGAGTTTGATTTTATAAGAGGATATCCATGTGAGAAGTCCAAAATGGTACCTATTTTATAAAGAAACATAGTAGATGATGGCATAGGTACATAAGCACTGCCACGCTGGGAAAAGACCAAAGGTCCATCAAGCCCAGCACTCCGTCTCCGACAGCGGCCAATCCAGGCCCCAAGAACCTGGCAAAAAACCCAAAATTTAATAACGATCAATGGACTTTTCCTTCAGGAATCTGTCCAGACCCCCTTTGAACTCAGCAAGGCCAGCTGCCGTCACTACCCTTCTCCGGCAACGAGTTCCAGAGTCTAACTTACGCGCTGAGTAAAGAAAAACTATCTCTGATTTGTTTTAAACCTACCACATTCTAATTTCATCTTGTGTCCCCTAGTTCTATTATTGTTAGAAAGCGTAAACAAACGCTTCACATCTGTCCGCTCTACCCCACTCATTATTTTGTAGACCTCTATCATATCACCCCTCAGCTGCCTTTTCTCCAGGATAAAGACCCACATGATCCTTCCAACCTGTCCAACAAGATAAACTCATAGCCTAAGGTATGGATGTGATACTACATATGCATATTTGACCTTGATTTGTCCTTGCCATTTTCAGCAAAAGGCAGATGTAATAAGCAGATAAACAGTCTTTATTTGAAATCCAAAGGCTCCCAGAGATTTATGTATCTGTGCCCAACATGGCCATGTTTCGCCTTGAATCAGCTGCGTCAGGAGCTAAGTTAATGCTCCGTCCTCTGGGTGCATTTGCCTTTTGCTTTATGCTCCGCGTTGGATTTGGTGGAATGTTTGCCTTGTTGTTTTCTCACTCTTGCCATTTTCAGGGCACAGACTATAGAAGTCTGCCCAGCACTAGCCTTATTCTCCAACTCCTGAAGCTGCTATCGAAGCCCCACTTCAGCCCATCCAAATCTCTCCAGCCATGATCGGGGCTCCCTCCCGCGGTCTGAATATCGGCCCCACTGATCCTCGATTCTGTGTCGGACAGGCAAGACTTGAAGTGATCAAAACGATTATTCACTTGTGAAATTTCAGCTTTTATTTCTTTAATCGCAGACTTATTCTCAATTAGAATGGCCGTTATGCGATTTTAGTGGTCTGTAATATCAACATGGGTGCTAGCACCGCACCAGCACCATATTTATTCTGCAAACCTTCCGTCAGGGATGCAACATCTGATTTATGACGCTTTACACCTAGATTTGATGTGAAGTGGAGTGGAGGAGTGGCCTAGTGGTTAGGGTGGTGGACTTTGGTCCTGGGGAACTGAGGAACTGAGTTCGATTCCCACTTCAGGCACAGGTAGCTCCTTGTGACTCTAGGCAAGTCACTTAACCCTCCATTGCCCCATGTAAGCCGCATTGAGCCTGCCATGAGTGGGAAAGCAAAATGTAACAAAAATAAAATAGATACTATTGGAGATTCTACATGGAATGTTGCTACTATTGGAGATTCTACATGGAATGTTGCTATTCCACTAGCAACATTCCATGTAGAAGCCTGCGCGGCCACATTGGTCATCTGCAAGGGCCGACTGACTTCTACATGGAATGTTGCTAGTGGAATAGCAACATTCCATGTAGAATCTCAAATAGTAGCAACAGTGGAGGAGTGGCCTAGTGGTTAGGGTGGTGGACTTTGGTCCTGGGGAACTGAGGAACTGAGTTCGATTCCCACTTCAGGCACAGGTAGCTCCTTGTGACTCTAGGCAAGTCACTTAACCCTCCATTGCCCCATGTAAGCCGCATTGAGCCTGCCATGAGTGGGAAAGCAAAATGTAACAAAAATAAAATAGATACTATGGGAGATTCTACATGGAATGTTGCTACTATTGGAGATTCTACATGGAATGTTGCTATTCCACTAGCAACATTCCATGTAGAAGCCTGCGCGGCCACATTGGTCATCTGCAAGGGCCGACTGACTTCTACATGGAATGTTGCTAGTGGAATAGCAACATTCCATGTAGAATCTCAAATAGTAGCAACAGTGGAGGAGTGGCCTAGTGGTTAGGGTGGTGGACTTTGGTCCTGGGGAGCTGAGTTCGATTCCCGGCACAGGCAGCTCCTTGTGACTCTGGGCAAGTCACCTAACCCTCCATTGCCCCATGTAAGCCGCATTGAGCCTGCCATGAGTGGGAAAGCGCGGGGTACAAATGTAACAAAAAAAAAAAAATTGGCTTCCAACTTTGTTTGTCTAGAGGAGGACCATCTCCTCATATATGTAGACCCAATTTCAGCTTTGAAATGGAAAGCTCACCTTTCACAGTATCATCCACTTCTGCTATTACAGATTATTTACACTTTAGAAAAGCATTAAAGAATTTTCTGTCCTGAAAATTTTGATATTTTTATTTATTTTATTTATTACATTTGTATCCCACATTTCCCCCGCATTAGCAGTAGGCTCAATGTGGCTTACAGGTTCCGGAGAGGACAAGATTCCATTCAGAATCTCAAAGAGTGACAAGATTCCATGTAGAATCTCAAATAGTAGCAACATTCCACGTAGAACCCCAAAGAACAGCAAGATTCCGGAATCCTAAAGAGTGACAAGATTCCATTCAGAATCTCAAAGAGTGACAAGATTCCATGTAGAACCCCAAAGAATAGCAAGATTCTGGAATCCTAAAGAGTGACAAGATTCCATGTAGAATCTCAAATAGTAGCAACATTCCACGTAGAACCCCAAAGAATAGCAAGATTCTGGAATCCTAAAGAGTGACAAGATTCCATTCAGAATCTCAAAGAGTGACAAGATTCCATGTAGAACCCCAAAGAATAGCAAGATTCTGGAATCCTAAACAGTGACAAGATTCCATGCAGAATCTCAGAGTAGCAACATTCCATACTACAAATCCCAGGGCAAGCAGTTGTTTCCCATGTCTGTCTCAATAGCAGACTATGGACTCCTCCTACAGGAACTTGTCCAAGCCTTTTTTTTAAACCCAGATATGCTAACCGCAATTACTACATCCTCTGGCAAAGAGTTCCAGAACTGTTTATAGTAGTTTGCATCCTTCTTCCTAAAGCAACCTTTACCTGCTGAGAAGAGAGGGTGATCATAAGGGTGGCCCCAATAGTAATAACATCTAAAAATGTTTCCAAAAAAAAGGAGTGAAATGCAATGATTTATGTATTTATTTATTACATTTGTATCCCACATTTTCCCGCATAGCAGTAGGCTCAATGTGGTTTACAGGTTCCGGAGAGGAGAGTACCAACTGCAGGAATATATACAGAGTGGAAAATAGAGTTACAGTAGGTGCAAGGAAGCTGATAAGGTTCCGGAAAAGAGAATACAACTCGGGGACGAATATATAGTAGCAATATAGAGAGAAGTAATCCCAATGAGGCTGATAAGTCTCCGGGGATGGGACTACGGCTTCTAGTGAGCAATACAGAGTAGGATAAGGGTAGACGTACACTTAATTATAACTGGAGTGGTAAAAATCATACAGTTTGAAGTGAGAGGATTATGTGGAAGGAGTATTGTTCATTTCTTAGTTCGATAGATGTGATGCATTGTTCATGAATTAGTTCGGGTCTGCTGGGTAGGCTTTCTGGAAGAGGTGAGTCTTGAGGTCTTTTCGGAATTTTAGATGGGTGTTCAAAGTTCTAAGGTTTCTAGGTAAAGCGTTCCAGAGCTGGGTGCAAATGTAGGAAAAGCTGGATGCATATGTTGATTTGTATTTTAGTCCTGTACAGTTTGGGTAATGCAGGTTGAAGCATTAGCTTGTATTTAGTTTTTATGATACCATTTGAGGAATTTTTATTTCATATTGTAATTCCTGAATGTTATGGTTTAGTCTTTTATATTTTTCTGTCCACATTGAACTGTGAAGGCATTTTGCAGAATATAAATTCTGTGTAATGTAAAGTAATATACACGTAAATGATTAGAATAATTACACATACAGTATGCAAGTAAATGCCAAAATTCCATCTAACCACTGTTCTGTAAATATGTGCATATCTTACAAAGTGTGAACTCCCAGTTCCTGCTCCATGCCTGGTTTCTGTTTCACTCTCAGTTCCTGCTCCATGCCTGGTGTCTGTTTCACTCTCAGTTCCTGCTCCATCCCTGGTTTCTGTTTCACTCCCAGTTCCTGCTCCATCCCTGGTTTCTGCTGCATTCCTGGTTCCTGCTCCATGCCTGTTTTCTGTTTTCACTCCCAATTCCTGCTCCATGCCTGTTTTCTGCTGCATTCCTGGTTCCTGCTCCATGCCCGGTCCCTGCTTCATTCCCAGTTCCTGCTCCATGCCTGTTTTCTGCTGCATTCCTGGTTCCTGCTCCATGCCCGGTCCCTGCTTCATTCCCAGTTCCTGCTCCATGCCTGTTTTCTGCTGCATTCCTGGTTCCTGCTCCATGCCCAGTCCCTGCTTCATTCCCAGTTCCTGCTCCATGCCTGGTGTCTGTTTCACTCTCAGTTCCTGCTCCAGGCACGGTTCCTGTGCCACACCTGCATTGCCCCACCCTGCCACGGACTTAGCTATATCATCTCTGCTCCTGTCCAGAGGGGGGGGGGTCCTTTCATCCACTCATAGTTACCCCCTCCCTGTTTATTCATCACCGAATGCGTCCTCAGTTCACAATTCCTTAACTAAAGCTGGATTTTGATGTATGGCAAATCAATAAACTGCTGAGCACAGTTCATACTGTCAGCTTCCTTAAGCATTTTAAGCAAAAAATCTTTCAGTGCTTTGGAGGGCTATTAAGAACTCTCCAGTTCCTGCAACAAGAGAGCACAGCACAGGGAGTGGAAGAAGAGTATAAGAAGTGTCAGATAATGATAGAGTCCATAATTCCCTGTCCCTGGTGTCTTTTCACAAACATATTGTATATACTAATTGTTAGATGTGTTTTTCCAGTGTCATGTTTTATGTGAACTCATTAAGCCTCTAGTTAATAGCAGAAGGTGAAACAGAGCACAGCTGCCTCCTTAAAATGATTGTGCCCACCCTGATCTAAAACGTTATAGCCAGGCTACTAAAAAAAGCTGATGCTCTGCTGTGCTGCTGGTCTCCACCTCAGAATAAGTCTTTCAGCCTTGTAATTGTCCCATTCCTAGTCCGATGCCTTCTGATATCAGGAGGATGCAAATTGCCAGACATAAGGTCTTTCCTATTTTTCCTTTTTGTTTTTTTTAATTGATGCTTTAGCATCTGCCTCATTCTCAGGGCCGTGTATCTCCACTGCTCAGAGGTCCTTCATATTTACAGTGAATCTCAGCTTTTCCCACAATCCAACCAAAATAAATGTACCAGAACTAATAGCTGAAAAGTCTATTTTTCCGCAAAAGGGTATGCCACTGTTAGCAGAGAAATGAAAGGTACTTGGTGTATCAGACAGAAGCAGCACCCGCAGTAGAGTGGAGGGCTAGGAGGAGGGGATGCAATATGAGTTTATTACTATGTTAAATGCTGAAGCTGTAATTCTTTTTCTCTCTCTCTCAGGCACCTTTCTGCTGAAATTGCAACTGGGGGCTGCACTGACTCATTGGCAGGCACAGGGTAATACAATTTCTCTGACTACCTGCAATTAACCCCCAGAAATGCCAGCGAAAAACTTTTTCAAATCTTGCTATGACTAGCCCAGTATGTTCTGTGTTGTGCATCACGGAAGCAGCTGGAATTCTGTGTCAGATACTGCTGTCGACACCAGTGGAAAAATACACAGAGTTGTTCGATTGGCAGCAGTCGAAAGAGTCAGTTGAATATTAGGAATTATTGGGAAAGGAACTGAAAATAAAACAGAGAATCTCACAATGCTCACGTGTAGATCCGTGGTGCAAGCGCGCTATCTCCGGTCTCTATATAGGTCACTTAAATTTGGACACGGATCCCAGATCCACAAGCAAACTAACTAGTTAATGAGCCATTAACAATCAATCATTGGTGTTAACTGGCAATCATTTGGGTTTACCCGCAGATCTGCCAGCACCCTATTCTATAAAATGTACGCATAACTTTTATAACGTGCAACTCAAAGGGGTGTGGCCATGGGAGGGGCATGGGTGGGGCGGGGTGTTCCCAGGGTTTAGGCACGATGTTATAAAATAGGGTCATTTATGCACCCAACTGCCATTAGTTGCACGCCAGCATTTACACCAGGCTTCCGCAGGTGTATGTGCTTGAGCCCAAAGTTAGGCGTAAGATTCGCGCTAAGGGGTCCTTTTACTAAGGTGCACTGAAAAATGGCCTGTGCTGGTGTAGACGCATGTATTGGACGTGTGCAGATCCATTTTTCAGTGCATCTGCAAAAAAGGTCTCTTTTTTGCCAAAAATGGATGTGCGGCAAAATAAAAATCAGCGCGCGTCCATTTTGGACATGAGACCTTACCACCACCCATTGACTTAGCGGTAAGGTCTCATGTGTTAACTGGATGGTAATCATCAGCGTGCGTACACTGCCCATTACCGCCTGGTTAGCGCCACACGGTAGAAAATAGAAATTATTTTCTGCCGCGCGTATTGGACGCGCATAGAAATTAGAATTACTGCCAGAGGCATGCGGTAGCTGGATAGTAGTTCTAATCTGACATGTGTTGTACTTGCATAGGGGGCCTACGCATCTTAGTAAAAGGACCCCTAAGTTAGCGTTCTAAACGGGCGCTCTGCGCAGAGCGTCTTTTTGCAGAATACTAATTTAGCACTGATCTTCCTGCTACACTATTTACTGAAATCCCCCCCTAAAAAGTATTATATGCAATTCTAGTCAAAACATCTCAAAAAATACAAATGGAATTAGAAAAGGTACAGAGAAGGCTGACCAAAATGTTAAAGGGGCTGGAATGACTCCCCTATGATGATAGGCTAAACAGGATAAGGCTCTTCAGTTTGGAGAAAGGCAGCTAATGAGAGATATGATAGTGGTCTATAAAATCATGGGGCACTAGCGAGTGGGTTCCTGTGAGAGCTCTCCCTCCATGAGACAAAAACGGGCTTGAATATCGATTACCGGAGAACCAACTTTTACCAAACAACTTATATTGACTTTTAAACATATTGGGCTCTATATTTAGCGCTATTTAACCAGCCAGGAGCCACTCCTGGCTGGTTAAATAGCGCTTAGCTGGCTAACCTGTAATATGCAGCGCAATATAGCTGGTTATCTCCACTGAATATTACCGCTTAGTGGATTGCCAATAACCGGCTATTTCACGTGACTTCTAAGTTTAGCGGGTGAATCGGATCTTATTTTATTTGTTACATTTGTATCCCGCATTTTCCCACCTATTTGCAGGCTCAATGTGGCTTACATAGTACCGTAAAGGCGTTCACCAAGTCCGGTAGAGGAACAAATACAAGGTGATGATGTGGCCGATTAAAGGTACATGTCTTTCAGGAATGATGGGAATCAAGTAGAGGGAAGGTTGTATTGTGTCCATTGCGAGCTTTGGTTATGCTGTGTTGCAGAGTGTAGGCATTTAAGTTGGGTCGATGGGATATGCCTTTTTGAACAGGTTGGTTTTTTAAATAAATAGCAGTCCTATCTTTGTGCTTTATTAACTAAACTGGCCAGCACTGAATATTCACTTGGGGGTCCTTTTACTAAGGTACTAGTGTTTGTAGTGCATGCTAAAAACTAGCATTTGCTAAACGCTAGAGACAACCATATGAATATTTGGGTGTCTCTAGCATTTAACACGCGCTAAAAATGCTAGTGTGTCTTTGTAAGAGACCCCTATGGCCAGTTAAAATTAGAGCTCCCCCCCCCCAAAAAAAAAAAATGGGTGTTCAATGCTGGTCACCGGAAATGGGCAAGCATTGAATATCTGGGTTTTCAGCCAGTGGCGGCAGCTAACCGCAGCGCCTTGCCGCCGGCTGAATATCAGGGGGATTCTCTGATATTCTCTGATATTCAGTGATGACTGAAAACAAATCTGCAAAATTAGGTCCTCAATTTGCAATGTCATTGGGTCTCAAGGGGCCTAGACCGTGCCACCGACGCCTGGTGAAATGACCGACAGAGAGAAAAACAGAACGCAAGACTCAATACTATCTGAAATCCACACCTTCAAGGAAATGCTAAAGACTCAATTATAATTGTCAAGAGAAATGCGAAGAGACATAGATAATCTTAATAACAAATGTAACCTTTCACAAAAGAAGCTGGAAGAACTTGAGCAACGCACACTGGAAATGTAGCCGACCCTACGACAAACTCTGCAAAACAAAAAAAGGTATTAGAGGTCTAGAAAATCTTGAGTGGAGGGGAGTGGAATGGATCAATGAAAATCAATAGTTCATTCTTTCAAAAATGAGAAAGACTAGGAGGAAAACATGCCATGAAGTTACTAAGTAGTACATTTAAAACAAACAGGAGAGAATATGTTTTTTTTTTTCACTTTACACAAAAATAAGCTCTGGAATTCGTTGCCAGAGGATATTGGAATTTCTGTTAGCGTAGGTAGGTTTAAAAAAGGTTTCAACAAGTTCTTGGGGGAAAGTTCATAAGCCATAATTAAGATAGACCTGGGGAAAGCTACTGCTCATCCCTGGGAGGTTAGTGGCATGGAATCTTGCTACTTTTTGGGGTTCTGGAATCCTGCTACTTTTTGGGGTTCCGGAATCTTGCTACTCTTTGGGATTCCGGAATCTTGCTACTCTTTGGGGTTCTGGAAGCTTGCTTCTCTTTGGGATTCCGGAATCTTGCTGCTCTTTGGGCTTCTGGAATCTTGCTACTCTTTGAGATTCCGGAATATTGCTACTCTTTGGGGTTCTGGAATCTTGCTACTTTTTGGGGTTCTGGAATCCTGCTACTCTTTGGGGTTCTGGAATCTTGCTACTTTTTGGGGTTCTGGAATCCTGCTACTCTTTGGGATTCCGGAATCTTGCTACTCTTTGGGATTCCAGAATCTTGCTACTCTTTGGGGTTCTGGAAGCTTGCTTCTCTTTGGGATTCCGGAATCTTGCTGCTCTTTTGGCTTCTGGAATCTTGCTACTCTTTGAGATTCCGGAATATTGCTACTCTTTGGGGTTCTGGAAGCTTGCTTCTCTTTGGGATTCCGGAATCTTGCTGCTCTTTTGGCTTCTGGAATCTTGCTACTCTTTGAGATTCCAGAATATTGCTACTCTTTGGGGTTCTGGAAGCTTGCTTCTCTTTGGGATTCCAGAATCTTGCTGCTCTTTTAGGTTCTGGAATCTTGCTACTTTTTGGGGTTCTGAAATCCTGCTACTCTTTGGGATTCTGGAATCTTGCTACTGTTTGGGATTCTGGAATCTTGCTGCTCTTTTGGGTTGTTTTTTTTTTTTGTTACATTTTTACCCCGCGCTTTCCCACTCATGGCAGGCTCAATGCAGCTTACATGGGGCAATGGAGGGTTAAGTGACTCAGTTCCTCAGTTCCCCAGGACCAAAGTCCACCACCCTAACCACTAGGCCACTCCTCCACTCCACTTCTGGAATCTTGCTACTCTTTGAGATTTCGGAATCTTGCTACTCTTTGGGGTTCCGGAATCTTGCTGTTCTATGGGATCCTGCCAGGTACCCGTGACCTCAGTTGGCCACTGTTGAAAAGAGGATACAGGTTTTGATGGACCTCTGGTCTGACTCATTCTGATGATTCTCATGTTCTTGCGTTCATTAGCAAATGTAACTAATTGCACAAGATTAATTAGTGTGTTAATCTGATGTGGCCGTACCTTTAAAGCTAGTGACATGCACTGGGAAAATTTAGTTTTATCTTTTCTTCTTTTTATTAAACTCATTTGTGGTTTATTTTTGTTGTGTTTTGTTTATCTAAAATGGAAAAGAAAAGTAAATAAGGTTGGCTTGGGGGTTCCACCCCCACCACCCAATCCAGGTAATAAAACTTGATTAAAGTCTTGGTCCCCTGGCATTTCTTGACCTTCATAGATTCCTCTGAATCCTCTCACTCTATCCCCAAGTCCTCAAATGGCAGAAGTAATCTCCAGCTCCTCCTGACCTGCCATTTTTGGGATCTTGCCGGGTATTTGTGACCTGGATTGTCCACTGTTGGAAACAGGATGCTGGACTTGATGGACCTTTGGTCTTTCCCAGTGTGGCAATACTTATGTATTTGGGATTCTGAATGGAATCTTGCTACTCTTTGGGGTTCTAAATGGAATGTTGCTACGCTTTGAAATTCTGCATGGAATCTTGTTATTCTTTAGAATTCTAGAATCTTGCTAATCTTTGGGGTTCTGCCAGGTATTTGTGACCTGGATTGTCCACTGTTGGAAACAGGATTCTGGGCTCGATGGACCTTTGGTCTTTCCCAGTATGGCAATACTTATGTACTTATTATTTTGAAATGTTGTACGCTGATGAATGGCAGATTTTCAAAATAGTTCTGACCTGGGATCAGCCAGCACCATTATGAGAAAGAGGACCAGCAGGGCAGAAGCAATTGGGAATCATGCCTGCCCATTGAAGTACTGTAGGTGGGGGTAAGAGCTGGGGGTGCTGGGGCAGTTTTTAAAAAAATGAAATTTCTTTCAGCTTTCTTTACTCTTCAGAATGAATTGAAACCAAATGGAAAATTGATGTTACAGTTTGTTTGAGAAAGGCACATCCCTAATTAGAACTGTCTATGTGTTAAAGTGAGTTAACACGATGACAAGTGCAAATGCATTAACAGAACTACCTAACTTGCGATAGTGTTAATGCCAAAGCTATTCTGGTGAGGTTACAACATGCAAAAGTAGGTAAAAGCTCATTACCTACGAAAACAGTGAGAAAAGCATGCAAAATATAACGCAGATACATTAAGTTTATCTAGACGTCAAAGAGTTGTAGGAATGTTCGTGTGTGCACTTTCCCATATGTGGTAATGTATATCTCATGTGTATCTCAATGGCACTAGCTGAGGGGAGACATGATAGAGGTGTATAAAATAATGAGTGGAGTGGAACAGGTGGATGTGAAGCGTCTGTTCACGCTTTCCAAAAATACTAGGTCTAGGGGGCATGTGATTTTAAAACAAATTGGAGAAAAGTTTTCTTCACCCAACGCATAATTAAACTCTGGAATTCGTTGCTGGAGAACGTGGTGAAGGCGGTTAGCTTAGCAGAGTTTAAAAAGGCCAGGTTTAATGCACAAATGGGACCACATAAAAGTCTGTCCTGTTGTTATGCACTAGCCCATAGCCACTTAAGTGCTGAATATTGACTTAAGCAGCTACGTCTTAGCCGGCTTAAAAATAACCGGATATTCAAAGCCAAAACCTGTAAAAGTCCTAGCACTGAATATCCGGGAATAACTCAGTCAGCGGTGAGCAAAATGGTCACCACTGCCAGCTGAATATCGGACCCTCTGGGGTCCACATTTAAATGGGTTTAAGTGGGCTGGAGAATGTTCTCAACTGCACTTCACTGCACACTTCTGCCGACCATCCCCTCCTATGGCTGCAGCGCTATGCAAATAATGCCAAGGGGGTCTGTGGGCAGAGTTGGAAAGGAGACACATTCAGTGTCACTTGCTGCATTGCTAAGTGGACATATAGGACCCAGAGGCATAGCTAGGCGGGTTGCCAGGGGAGCGGCCACCCCCCCCCCCAAAAGGGTCTCCTGATGGCGCCTGTTTTTCACGCGATCTGTCACATTTAAACTATACCTCAGCGCCATCAGCAGTCCACTCTCCGCTCCCCTCGCACCCTCAACCTTCTGATAGGACCATACACAAAGGGCAGTCCTATCTTTGCCCGCTTAGCTATGTAGGTGCCAGCAATGAGCATTGTTTGACACAGCATAAGTTGTGGGTCAGTGACTGACCTGGATTTTCAACCCTGGTGCCCAGATATGGCCGGGCATTAAATACCTGGACTTCATTCTGCCCACAGGTGTCAGCAGCTTAAAAACCAGACTACCACAGGCTGAATATCAGAGTCCACATTTTAAGTGGGGAGGAAACAGAACGAACAAAGGGATCGTGGAACAGTTACTAGTGTCCACAGTGGACTCTACGCTTGACCAGACCCTTCCATCTAAAGTCAGACCAGGTTCTCATGTCTGACTACTGTGATTAACTAATGAAAGATGAAAGGAAGCCTTCATTCATGGAAGCCTGGAAACAAGGGATCTTCCCCCCTCCCCCGCCCTCTAGCACCTCTTTAGCATTGCTCATTCTGAGACTTTATTATCTTAGGTGCTTTTGCAGCAGCCATCAAAGCTCTGACACGTTCCTGAAGAAATAACTTGTAAAGTATCATCCACCCACAATATCTATCAAGGTTTACACAGACAGGGTAGTAATTATCATTTTGACAATGATTTAATGCTGCATTTATGCTCCAAGCTTGTATTTCCTCAGATAAGCAAGCAAACTACTAAGATTTCATTGCCTTTCCAAATATTGGACAGGTTATAGTATTTTTAGTAGGCAGGTAGGTACCTGAAGGAACGGGAGATAAAGGGGCCCTTTATTTAATTCCAGAGTTCAATTATACATTGAGTGAAGAAAACATTTCTCCGATTTGTTTTCAATTTACTACATTGTAGCTTCATTGCATGCCTCCTAGTCCTAGTATTTTTGGAAAGCGTAAACAGACGCTTCACATCTTCCCGTTCAACTCCACTCATTATTTTATAGACCTCTATCATATCTCCCCTCAGCCGCCTTTTCTCCAAGCTGAGGAGCCCTAGCCGCTTTAGCCTTTCCTCATAGGGAAGTCGTCCCATCCCCTTTATCATTTCCGTCGCCCTTCTCTGTTCCTTTTCTAATTCCACTATATCTTTTTTGAGAATTAACACCTAAGTGCTTAATGCGGCTTAGTAAAAGGGCCGAAAGTGTCTTGTCTAAGGTCACACGGATTGTCAGTGGGGGAAGGGGGATCTGAACCCCACAATCTCTAGCTGTCGCCTCATTGTTCTAACCACGTCATTCCTTGTCCTCCCTGTACTCATTTCAATGGAACAATGTTAGATATTTGTGTTCACTCATGGGACAAAATCTATTATAGATTGTAGTTCTGTTCTAGTGGAAGGGGCAAATAATGTGAAGGGACTGGCAGAAGCCACATATACTAGATGGAGTGGAGAAGTAGCCCACTGGTTAGTGCAGTCAGGGCCGGTCTTAGCAAGTGCGGGGCCCTGTGCAGACCAATTTGGTGGGGCCCCATCCTAGCCCCGCCTGCCCTAGCCCTACCCCGCCCCGCCCTAGCCCCACCCCCACCCTAGCGCCACCCCATTGATAAGCAAAAATAATAAAGATATATGCAATAAAATGAAATGAAAAGATATACAATAAAATAAAGTGATGTGTAAAATATAATGTACAATATAAAAACATATAGACCACCAAGGTATTAAAATTGTTTTTTAAAATATATACCACAACTCTCTGACTCAAGAAGACTCCGACTCTGTCTGTCACTCTGTCTCTGACTGGCTGCAGCTGGAAGCTCAAGCTGGAACTGGAACTCTCTCAACTCTCTCTGCCCGTTTCGCGTGGCCCGCCCTTGAAGAAGGAAGTTGTCGCGGGGGTGCGCCCGCATCATCAGTGGCAGACCAGGACTGTCTGTCACTCAGGAGGACCGAGCAGGACAGATCTACTGCTCTGCTGCAGACAGTCTGTGGCGCTCACGCACGCAGCACGCGTCACGACCATCACGCCATGTGGCCCGGGGGGTCAGAGTTGCGGACTCACTCAGGAAGAGAGGCACGGTCCGGAGTGGCGACTGGGTGAGCAGGGCCAGGGAGCGCTGCAGCCTGGTTGCTGCAAGTCTCTGGCAGGCAGCCGGCTCACATGCAGCAGAGCAGTCTGGCTGGGTCTGGGTTGCGGGTGGTTGATAGCGGAGAGCACCGGTGCCGGATGGAGCGGAGGAGGCAGAGTTGAGGCGCGCCACGCGGGGCCCCCTTAAGCGTGAGGCCCTATGCAGCCACCTTGGTCGCCTCGGCCTAAGACCGGCGCTGAGTGCAGTGGACCTTGATCCTGGCGAAGTGAGTTCAATTTCCCACTGCAGCTCCTTGTGACTCTGGGCAAGTTATTTAGGGGCCCTTTTACTAGGCCATGTAAGCGTCTATGCGCGCCCAACATGTGCCAAAATGGAGTTACTGGTTGGCTACCGTGTGGCTCTTGTGGTAATTTCATTTTTTGGTGCGTGACCGATACGCGCGGCTGAAATATAATTTTTATTTTTAGATGCGCGTATCAGACGTGCGCCAAGTGGCATTTGACACAGGTAGGTCATTACCGCCTGGTTACCATGTGAGACTTTACCACTAGGTCAATGGCGGGCGGTAAGTTCGCAGACCCAAAATGGACGCGCGGCAATTTTGATTTTGCCGCACATCCATTTTCAGCAAAAATTTAAAAAAGGCCTTTTTTTTACAGGCACGCTGAAAAGTGGATTAGCGCATGACCAAAACCCCCGCCTACACTACCGCAAGCCATTTTTCAGCGCACCTTAGTAAAAGGACCCCTTAACCCTCCATTGCCCCAGGTACAAATAAGTTTTAACCCTCTTTTGAATGTAGTTGCAAAAACCACAAGAAGTTGATATTTCAAGTCCCCTTTCCCTTTATGGTTTTCAAACCTTTTTAAAATTAGCAGTATTTTTTCTATAATTTGAAAATTGACAGCCACTAAAGACACATAGCAGGAGATGCAATATTCAGTTAGATGCTGACTGCGTAACGCAGTGGCGTAGGAAGGGGGGGCGGGAGGGGCGGTCCACCCCGGGTGCACGCACTCGGGGGGGTGCTGGCCCCGCTGGTTCCCTGCTCTCTCTGCCCCGGAACAGGTTACTTCCTGTTCCGGGGCAGAGAGAGCAGGGAACCAGCGGGGCTGACGCAGGTCCGAGTGACGTGCACTTGGGGCGGATCGGCCCTCCCACAGGTAAGAATGCACTCCGGGGGGGGGGGGTTGTGCTCCGGGGGGGGGGGGTGCGCCACTCCGGGGGGGGGGGGTGCGTCGTGCCGTGATGCACCCGGGGGGTGCGCAGCGGCGACCCGTCCCGGGTGCCATTAGCCCTCGCTACGGCACTGGTGTAACGTTATCCATATAACTTTATGTGGATTTTCAGCTGGGCAACCAGTTCATCTCTGACCCCTGAAATGGCTTCACAATCTTATGTGGATAACTTATCTGTATAAAGTAATTCCTGCCATTCACAGAAGATAGATATTGCCAATCTATAGAAAAATTTAAGCCCTGCCCCACTTCCCAGCATATCCGACCCCAATTTTACATGCATAAGTTTGGCCACATAGAGGGGCATAATCGAACGGGGGCGCCCATCTATAAGGGCGGCCATCTTTAAGGTTGGCCCCATAAAGCGGCGTCCCCGACCGTATTATCGAAACAAGATGGCCGGCCATCTTTCGTTTGAATAATACGGTCCAGGCCGGCCAAATCTCAACATTTGGGCTGGCCTTAGAGATGGCCGACATTGGTTTTTGCCGATGATGGAAACTAATGGCGGCAATCTCAAACCCGGCCAAATCCAAGCCATTTGGTCGTGGGAGGAGCCAGCATTTATAGTGCACTGGTCCCCCTCACATGCCAGGACACCAACCAGGCACCCTAGGGGGCACTGCAGTGGACTTCACAAATTGCTCCCTTACCTTGTGTGCTGGGCCCCCCAAATCTCCCCCAAAACCCACTACCCACAACTGTACAACACTACCATAGCCCTAAGGGATGAAGGGGGGCACCTACATGTGGGTACAGTGGGTTTTGGGGGGGGGGGGTGGTTGGAGGGCTCCCATTTATCACCACAAGTGTAACAGGTAGGGGGGGTGGGCCTGGGTCCGCCTGCCTGAAGTGCACTGCACCCACTAAAAACTGCACCAGGGACCTGCATACTGCTGTCATGGAGCTGGGTATGACATTCGACGCTGGCATAGAAGCTAGCAAAAAAATGTTTTTTAATTTTTTTTTTGGGTGGGAGGGAGTTGGTGACCACTGGGGGAGTAAGGGGAGGTCATCCCCGATTCCCTCCGGTGGTCATCTGATCAGTTCGGGCACCTTTTTAAGGCTTGGTCGTGAAAAAAAAGGGACCAAGTAAAGTCTGCCAAATGCTCGTCAGGGACGCCCTTCTTTTTCCCATTATCGGCCGAAGCCGGCCATCTCTTAACCACGCCCCGTCCCGCCTTCGGTACACTGCCGACACGCCCCCTTGAACTTTGGCCGGCCCTGCGACGGAAAGCAGTTGGAGCCGGCCAAAATCGGCTTTTGATTATACCGATTTGGCCGGCTTTAGAAGGCCGGCCATCTCCCGATTTGTGTCGGAAGATGGCCGGCCTTCTCCTTCGAAAATAAGCAGGATAGCGATTCATACAGCCAAAAGTTATGCATGTAAATGCTAGCAATTTTTTTTAGAAAAAAAAAAAGTACTTAGGAGGTCAAAACCTGCTGCCAACCACATTAATGATTTTTAATATCCGCCCCATAATTTGTAAGTGGGTTGCAAGAGAGGGAGAGTAAATGGGAAGTTCTGAGGTCTTAAAAGCCTGTTTCATCTATATCTATGGCAACAGTCTGGTTTTTTTTCAGCTTTTAATGCCAGCAAACATTCTTAAAATAGATGACATTTCTCTGACAATTCTAATTGAATTTTATGTTTTGTTCCTTAAAAGATTTTCTTTCCTTTTCCAGTAGACCCTTTTTGATGATTCCAGCAAGCGCCAAAAGTGAGCAAAAGTACCCAGGTGTGCCCACACAAATGAAAAGATAATGTCATTGCCCTAGGCCAAACTGTGACTCACACATCCCAGCCCACTGTTTGCTCCAGGCTTACAGGTACAGAAAGGGCTCTGGGTGAACTAGGGCTGTACTTTCCTGTGTTTTTTGTATTTTATTTTATTTTACTCTGTGTCAAGATGCAAATCCCTGAATTATGCAAGAGACAAATGGATCACCAGTAAGGATCAAGGGTCTATCTGCAGTTGAAATTTCCATCAGAGCTCAGAGATAGGACATCCCTTGAACCTGATGAGGGTAATTGTGTAAGGGAGCATTTTTTTTTAAAGAGGGCAAATAGGTGCTTACTTAGGCACTGCTTTATTAGGGATGGGCAGCCAGTAAGTTTTGTTTTGTGTCGTTTTCTATGTCACTGGAATAGAAAAGACACAATATCAATCCAAAGAATCTTTATTAAAACAGATCCAACGTGGCCATGTTTCGTCGGATAGGCTGCATCAGGGGTTAAAACTAAAACAGCTAACAAAAAAAATATATGCAAACAATTAAAAACAAATGATTTAAAACATACAGAAATTTTATTTTTTTAAAAAGAAGTAATCTGGAGAATAATTAAAAAAGACACATATATACAAAAAAATTACATAAAGTAAACAACTTAAAAAAATATACATTCATTTATGTAACGGGGACACCTTCTTTGCGAACGATAAAAAGCTGAGAAGTCTTCCCTGCTTCTTCCTCGTGTTTAACATAGTAACATAGTAGATGACGGCAGAAAAAGACCTGCACGGTCCATCTAGTCTGCCCACGATAAACTCATGTGTATACCTTACCTTGATTTGTACCTGTCTTTTTCAGGGCACAGACCGTATAAGTCTGTGCAGCAGTATTTCCCGCCTCCCAACCACCAGTCCCGCCTTCCACCACCGGCTCCGGCACAGACCCCTTCTGTTGCGTCTGTACTCAGGTAACAAGTTGATGGGTTTATCAGAATTAATTCCTCTGAATATTCCCTCTACATTTTTCCAGGACTGCAGGCAGTATTTATAAACTGATTTTCCAGCCTATTGAGTTTCATTAACAATGGCTCCATACGCAATTGCTTTATTTATGTTGGCATTTTAGCAAAGAGGATATATTATGAAAAAAATATATATTTGTAGCCGAGTACATGGAGTCCTGAGTTATAAGATTGCATTTCTATTACACCTCTGCAGCGGATTTGTGGATAAATGTTTTCGCTCCCTTCTAATCCGGTTTACCCAGAATGTGTAATGTAGGTCTACTACCTTTTATCCAAAGTTCTAAAAACTGAAAAGCTCTGAAAACGGAAATATTTTTTGTAATGCTGATACTTTACAAAAATGCTCACTTTTGGTATAAAAAGTGAAACCTGGCCCAAAGTCACCTTACAGAATTCCAGCGCCGAAGGGGTCCTCCACTGGCAGTACTTTCTATCAGCTGCTGCCGCCATCTTGGCCCCCCCCCCCACAGTGGGTTTGGAGGGAGTTTGGAGGGCTCCCATTTACTACCACAAGTGTAACAGGTAGTGGGGGATGGGCCTGGGTCCACCTGCCTGAAGTGCACTGCACCCACTAAAAACTGCTCCAGGGACCTGCATACTGCCGTCAGGGAGCTGGGTATGACATTTCAGGCTGGCAAAAAATGGGTTTTAATTTTTTTTTTGGGTGGGAGGGGTTTGGTGACCACTGGGGGAGTAAAGGGGGGTCATCCCCAATTCCCTCCGGTGGTCATCTGGTCATTTGGGGCACTTTTCTGAGGCTTGGTCCTAAAAATAAATGGACCAAGTGAAGCCGGCGAAGTGCTCGTCAGAGCTGGCCTTCTTTTTTCTATTATCGTCCGAAGCCCGCCATCTCATTACCACGCCCCTGTCCCGCCTTCCATACCACTACTACTACTACTTAACATTTCTAGAGCGCTACTAGGGTTACGCAGCGCTGTACAAAATAAACAAAGAAGGACGGTCCCTGCTCAAAGGAGCTTACAATCTAAGGAACGAAATGTCAAGTTGGGCAGTCTAGGTTTCCTGGGCAGAGGTGTAGAGGTTAGGTGCCGAAGGCGACATTGAAGAGGTGGGCTTTAAGCAGAGATTTGAAGATGGACAGGGAGGGGGCCTGGCATATGGGCTCGGGGAGTTTGTTCCACGCGTGGGGTGAGGCGAGGCAAAAAGGGCGGAACGCCCCCTTGAACTTTGGCCGGCCCTGCGACTGAAAGCAGTTGAAACCAGCAAAAATCGGCTTTCGATTATACCGATTTCGCCGGCTTCAGGAGATGGCCGGCCATCTCCCGATGTGTGTCGGAAGATGGCCGGCCTTCTCGTTCGAAAATAAGCAGGAAAGTAAGTTAAGCAGTCAGGATAGAGAGTTCATTTCCGAAATAAGAGGTCAAGTGAGGTAAAGAGGTAAATGAAAGAGCCAAAGGGAAGAGGGACAGTGATAAAGACTCAGTTGCTTCTAAAGGAACAAAGAGTGCAGAACATACATCAGGCAAGGTCACGGGACAGACGCATTTCAGAGACCACTTTACACTACAATGCAGAAGACTGAGCTTTGATTTGGGCAAAGCTTGGAGGGGTGTACTATTAAATGCTATGGAAAAAAAAAAGGGCCGCTTTTCAATTTTATTTTTTTTTACCTTAGGTCTGAAAAGGGCTTGATTTGCAAGACTGGTATTATTTGATTGCTGCTATTATCATGCGGTATCATTTTATATAATATAGATAGATAAAACATTTGTTTCTGAAGTTGCCATTTCCCACCCCGGTCGTGAAGGCTTAACACCTCTGATTTTTTGGGGGGGTAACCACAATGAATATGCATGAAGTAGACTCCATAATTTGGAAACCCGATATATGCAAATGTGTCTTCATTGTAGAGACCTTAAAAGCCAGTCAACCAATTGGGAAACATTTTTGGTTCGCTCGAGTTTCCTGTCAATCACCCATTTGGATCATTTTTGTATTCTGAATTATTGATTTCATTTGTTTCTATTAAAGTTAACGGGATAAGCAATTTTATACTCTTAACGGTGGCAATTTCCATCTATTTTCAATAAAAACTGCGAGTGCTGTTTGCTTTGTCTCTAAAAGTCTGATCGTTTTCACCCCCTTTTCCTTCCTAGCGCAAGCTTCTCTCTCTGAAATAAAAGAGAGAAATGAAAAAGTGGGCCTCAGATGCTTGATGACATCATCAGCCATGGGAGTTGGAAAAAGTGAGGTCAGGGTAGCCTTGTTTGACTATTTGTCAAAAAGTTTCAATTTGTTAGAACAAGTAATTTCTGGTTCTTTCTTATCCCTGCCCAAGACGATTCCATTCTTCCTGGGTGTCCGGTTCAATGAGAATTGAACTTCTAATTATCAGGAGCAAAGGCTGGAGACTTACATCTGAAGCTTCGGAATCTATAAAATCAGTATAGAAGGCAGTGGAAAAGAAACGCAAGCTCCCAGAGGACCTACTGGATCACTACAGGCTGTGGGGCCTTTTTATTAAGCTGCGTGGGTTTCCTACGCGCATCCAACGCCCGTCAATTTTGTCTTACCGCCCGGCCACTGCGTGGCCCTTGTAGTAATTTTATTTTTGACGCGCGTCCGCTACATGCGCCAGGAAATATTTTTATTTTCTGGCACTTGGGCGGTAATCGGCGTTTTACACATGTAGACCATTACCACCCAGTTACCGCGTGAGACCTTACCGCTTGGTCAACGGCTGGCGATAAGGTCTCAGACCCAAAATGGACGCGCGGCAATTTTCATTTTGCCGCATGTCCATTTTCAGCAAAACTTTTGAAAAGGCATTTTTTTACAGGTACACTGAAAAATGATTCTGCGCGCGCCCAAAACGCGTGTCTACACTACCGCAGGCCATTTTTCATCACGCCTTTGTAAAAGGGCCCTTGTGTTCTTAATTAGAGATCAATTGCAGGTCCAACTGAATCCTCCTTAGGCGTGTTTCTTTTTCTTCTGCTCAGAAAATAGTTTTTCGGTTGTTTCTTCCTTGGCTCTGTAGCTTCAGCTGCAAGACTTTCCTCTCAAGGGTCATATGTTTGATCGCTTGTGAGCCTTACAATAGCCAACCAACCAAATGCTTTGTTTTCCTGGCCCCATAGGCTACAATGGCAACAGTTTACAAAAAATAAATCCAATCCCCTCCCCACCACCACCACCACAAAGAAGGAAAAAAAATAACGAACTTTTAGGTAATTTGAGATTCATGTCCATTTTGGTTTGTTTAGAGTGAATAAATTGAAAATGGACTCATTTGCAGCATTTTACCATTTGTTTTCAAATAGCTGAACATTACTAGTACATTTTCAAGCTTGTTCTATTATACTCAAGAGCAATATGTGTTATGAATTTGAAATAGGACTTTTATTTCATATATAAGGCTTTTAATCTGGTTACAGCCTGACAAAGGGATTGAACAGAATCTCCTCTGTGAAAATCAGCTAGATCAGTAACTGAACAAAAAAAACAAAAACAAAAAAAAACAGCATAGACACCGTATATTATGAAGGCTAGACAACAAGAGAAAAAAAAAAGTTTCCCCTTTTGCTTAAACACCTAAATCAGCACAGTGCCACCCGGTGACTTTACAATAAATTACACTGACTCGCACAGAATTTAACTTATTCCTGTTGAATATTTAAAAAATGTCCTCAGTAAGGAAATTTGACCATAAGCCTTTGAGCTGTATCAATAACTACTTTTTAAGCAGGTGGAGGTAGGTGCTGGTCCCTTTGTCAGCATGTTTTTCCTGAAACGATCATAATGTCAATAGATGGAGCAACAGGAACTAATGATCCAGGTTAGTAGAAGAAATTCCATGCAGATCATGTGACACTGAAAATTAAATGTCTCCATGTACATAGCTCTGAAAATCTAATTGCTTTAATTGAGTAAAATGTCAAGTGTGATTCGGTTTGTTGTGCATCTGTAAATCATGCTGGTCACACAGCCCTGATTAAGTAAGAGGAAACTGTTTCTTAAAGGGCTGTTTTTGAGCTTATCTTTGTTGTAGGGAAGGGAAATGGGACTTGATATACTGCCTTTTCTGAGGTTTTTGCAACTACATTTAAAGCGGTTTACATATATTCAGGTACTTATTTTGTACCAGGGGCAATGGAGGGTTAAGTGACTTGCCCAGAGTCACAAGGAGCTGCAGTGGGAATCAAACTCAGTTCCCCAGGATCAAAGTCCACTACACTAACCACTAGGCTACGCCTCCACTCATTCCACCAATAAGAGCCAACCTCATCAGTGATGTCACAATGGCTTGATTGCCCGCTACTTGACTCACTTCTGATATTGTGATGTCATCAGGGAAAGGGGGAAAGGGAAATGGGACTTGATATACCGCCTTTCTGAGGTTTTTGCAACTACATTCAAAGCGGTTTACATATATTCAGGTACTTATTTTGTACCAGGGGCAATGGAGGGTTAAGTGACTTGCCCAGAGTCACAAGGAGCTGCAGTGGGAATCGAACTCTGTTCCCCAGGATCAAAGTCTGTTGCACTAACCACTAGGCTACTCCTCCACTCCACGCCTTCATTCCCAAGTGTGTGACTCTGATGGCCAGAGATCTGTCTCAGACCAGGCAGGTACTGATGCATAAGAGGTGGTAAATTTTAACAAACTATTCCCCGGATTCTATAGAGATCTGTGGCAAAATTGTTATGGATTCTATAACAATGCGCATAACTTAACAAGCTAATGAGCGGTGATAACCGCACTTAACAAGAATAATGAACACTAATTGGCACTGATTAGAATTTAGGCACACAACTCGCTATGCGTAATCTGTAATGATGTGCGCCGAACTTCTAACATGCGTGGGCAAAAACGGGCGTGGTTATAGGCAGGGAAATGGGCGTTCTCTATTTTATGCGCCTAATTTTAGAATATAGCCAGGTGTGCCTAAATCTATGAGCTAGGATTTACACCGCATTTTTGTTGGCGTAAACGGATGCGTGTAGATTTATTATTATTATTTCTTTGTTGCGTTTGTAGCCCACATTTTCCCACCTATTTGCAGGCTCAATGTGGCTTACATGATGCCGGAGTGACAGTCGCCATTTCCGGATCTGAGAAATACAGATTGGTATAACATGTACGTTATAGGGAAAAGTACAAAGTGATAATACCTTAATGTTCATGAATGAAAGAGAAGTTACATTATGCCATAGTGGCAGTCACTATTTCCGGATCTGCGAAATGCAAAGTGGTATAGCATTGGTATTCATTGATGATAGCATAAAGTAGAAGGTGGTATTGCATTAAGGTTCATAAATGATTTATTAAAGTAAAGGGCGATTAGACATTCAAATATAGAAAGTTCATTTACAGTATGGATTTGCCAGGACAACAGGTGGTGGTGCACAGTATCTTCTACGTGTCCGAGTAATAGATAGTCCAGTGTAGGGAGTTCGGTTTTGTTTAGTTTTGTTGTTATTTTGTGTTTGGTGTACAGGATGAATCGTTGTTTTTAATGCCTTTTTGAACGTTGGTTTTCAGTAGTTTTCGGAAGATTGTCCGGTCGTGCATTGTTTTTATAACATTAGACACTGAAATATCAACTAAGCGTATTCTATCAGCGCCGACTAAGTGTAGGTGCAAGTTGGGCACAGATAAGTACATAAGTATTGCCATACTGGGAAAGACCAAGGTCCATCGAGCCCAGCATCCTGTTTCCAACAGTAACCAATCAAGGTCACAAATACCCCGACAAGATCCCAAAAATGTGCAAAACATTTTATACTGCTTATCCCAGAAATAGTGGATTTTCCCCAAGTCCATTTAATAACGGTCTATGGACTTTTCCTTTAGGAAGCCGCCCAAACCTTTTTTAAACTCCGCTAAGCTAACCACCTTTACCACATTCTCTGGCAACGAATTCCAGAGTTTAATTACATGTTGAGTGAAGAAAACTTTTCTCCAATTCATTTTAAATTTACTACTTTGTAGCTTCATCGCATGCCCCCTAGTCCTAGTTCCACTCCACTCATTATTTTATAGACCTCTATCGTATCTCCCCTCAGCCGTCTTTTCTCCAAGCTAAAGAGCCCCAGCCGCTTCAGCCTTTCCTCATAGGGAAGTCGTCCCATCCTCTTTATTCTGGTGCTGCACACTATTCTGTAAAGGGCACCGACCCCAAACCAGCCATTATAGAATACCTTTCAGTACCCAATATTTTGGCACCAACTTTTGAGCACCATGTACTGAAATCATCCCTTTATCCCTTGACAATTTTCTACGGGAAAGTACATACATACTTTACCTTTGAAGGCGAAGAAAATGATAAAGGGGATGGGACAACTTCCCTATGAGGAAAGGCTAAAGCGGCTAGGGCTCTTCAACTTGGAGAAAAGGCGGCTGAGGGGAGATATGATGGAGGTCTATAAAATAATGATTGGAGTTGAACGGGTAGATGTGAAGCATCTGTTTACGTTTTCCAAAAATACCAGGACTAGGGGGCATGCGATGAAGCTACAATGTAGTAAATTTAAAACGAATCGGAGAAAATTTTTCTTCACTCAACGCATAATTAAACTCTGCAATTCGTTGCCAGAGAATGTGGTAAAGGCAGTTAGCTTAGCGGAGTTTAAAAAAGGTTTGGACGGCTTCCTAAAGGAAAAGTCCATAGACCGTTATTAAATGGACTTGGGGGGAACCCGCTATTTCTGGGATAAGCAGTATAAAATGTTTTGCACATTTTTGGGATCTTGCCAGGGTATTTGTGACCTGGATTGGCCACTGTTGGAAACAGGATGCTGGGCTGGATGGACCTTTGGTCTTTCCCGGTATGGCAATACTTATGTATGTACTTATGTAACTGGTGCAAAGCCCATGGATACATATCCCACAGACTTTGCAACAAAATGCACAGCTTTGAAAATCGCCCCTTAATGCTTTTATTTATTTATTGTGAACGATTCCTGAAAGGCTTCGAGACCTGACATTTTTTTTTTTTTGAAGAATCGAATAAGAAAGAGCGAGTTACTGAACCCAGGGAAGGAAAATGTTTTCCATTGTTTAATTAGCATCACTGACTGAATTGTTCAGACTTCCAGGAAGAGATTAGAATGTTCTCCCTGTGTTCAGAGAGTCATGTGGATATTAATGAAGAACAACGCTATTTCCCTGAATTGAAGGTGACAGACCCTGTGGAGATCTTGTAGCATCAATGAAACGAAAAAGTTCAAATTACACTTTGCATATAACGGAGAACAAGTGAGCAGAAGGAGGACTGGGAAAACCACATTTCTTAGTGATAGTGATACCGAAGAAACACAGACAAGGAAGAATGGATTCTCAAATATTGGAGTTTATTTGAGAAGCATTTCTATGAATCTGCTGCAGAAATTCATGCTGAATTATCTGATGGAAATGTTAAAATAGCCTTAGGGGTCCTTTTACTGAGGTGCGCTGAAAAATGGCTTGCGGTAGTGTAGGCGCAGGTTTTTGGGTGCGCGCCGATCCATTGTTCAGTGCACCTGTAAAAAAGGCCTTTTTAAAATTTTTTGCGGAAAATGAACGTGCGGCAAAATCAAAATTGCTGAGCGTCCATTTTGGGTCGGTGACCTGACCACCAGCCACAGACCTAGCGGTAAAGGCTCACGCGGTAACCGGGCGATAATGACCTACGCGCATCAAATGCAACTTGGCGCGCATCCAATACGCACACCGAAAATGAAATTACCGCAAGAGCCACGCAGTAGTCGGGCAGTAACTCCATTTTGGCACATGTTGGGCTTCTTAATGACGTGGCTTTTATGTTCGTTTTCGGTACCATCTAGTCGGGCTTCTCTTTCTCTCTCTCTTTTTTTTTTTTTTTTGTGGACCATCTGTTTTCAGGAGTACCTTAACCCGCCTCTCTTTTTCCCTCCTCCCACCCCCTTTCCCCCTGCTTAGGTCCCATTTCTATCTCTGACCTTTACCTGTATGGATGGGTTTTATCTTCCCTATGCAAATATTGTAGTTCTTTTTCTGTTTCTTTTCATTTTTTTAACTTATGGAAAACTTTTTGATCTGCTAAGCTAGCAAATGCCATTCCCGGCACAGGCAGCTCCTTGTGACTCTGGGCAAGTCACTTAACCCTCCATTACCCCATGTAAGCCGCATTGAGCCTGCCATGAGTGGGAAAGCGCAGGGTACAAATGTAACAAAAATAAAATAGATACTATTGGAGATTCTACATGGAATGTTGCTACTACTGAGATTCTGTTGCTACTATTGGAGATTCTACATGGAATGTTGCTACTATTGGACATTCTACATGGAATGTTGCTATTCCACTAGCAACATTCCATGTAGAAGGCTGCGCAGGCTTCTGTTTCTGTGAGTCTGACGTCCTGCACGTACGTACATGCAGGACGTCAGACTCACAGAAGCAGAAGTCTGTGCGGCCACATTGGTGAGGGCCGACTTCTACATGGAATGTTGCTAGTGGAATAGCAACATTCCATGTAGAATCTCAAATAGTAGCAACAGTGGAGGAGTGGCCTAGTGGTTAGGGTGGTGGACTTTGGTCCTGGGGAACTGAGGAACTGAGTTCGATTCCCACTTCAGGCACAGGCAGCTCCTTGTGACTCTGGGCAAGTCACTTAACCCTCCATTGCCCCATGTAAGCCGCATTGAGCCTGCCATGAGTGGGAAAGCGCAGGGTACAAATGTAACAAAAATAAAATAGATACTATTGGAGATTCTACATGAAATGTTGCTACTATTGGAGATTCTACATGGAATGTTGCTACTACTGAGATTCTGTTGCTACTATTGGAGATTCTACATGGAATGTTGCTACTATTGGAGATTCTACATGGAATGTTGCTATTCCACTAGCAACATTCCATGCAGAAGCCTGCGCGGCCACATTGGTGATCTGCAAGGGCCGACTTCGCTAGTGGAATAGCAACATTCCATGTAGAATCTCAAACAGTAGCAACAGTGGAGGAGTGGCCTAGTGGTTAGGGTGGTGGACTCTGGTCCTGGGGAACTGAGTTCAATTCCCACTTCAGGCACAGGCAGCTCCTTGTGACTCTGGGCAAGTCACTTAACCCTCCATTGCCCCATGTAAGCCGCATTGAGCCTGCCATGAGTGGGATAGCACGGGGTACAAATGTAACAAAAATAAAATAAAATAAAACCAGCAGTAAGATGGCTGAGCAACTGGGCATGTGATGCTAGGACTCTGATCAGCAGACAAGGACTCCTGTTGCCACATCAAAGGCAGCCATGACACAAATGATGTAATTTAACAGTGCTTCATTTAAATCCAAAAGCAGCTTCTGCGGTTTTTTTAAACCATTGAATTCGGTTGCCAGTTGTCTAACGTGTGTTAAGATTTTGCATAATGATAAAAGCATTTTATAGATGTTGTTCCATCTAGTTTGAATAGCCTGCTTAAGGCAAGTCTTCAGCTTTTAGAGAATGACACAGGGACAAAGTTTGACCCAGTCCTTGCGGGCTCTGTCTTCATCCTTGCCCCATCCCTGCAGGCTCTGTCCCCTCTCTACCCCGTCCCCACATGCTCTGTCCCTGCTCCGTCCCCATTCCCATGTCACTCTCTACCTGTCACTTTCTCTTCTTAGGGGGGTGGGAGGGGGGTCACTGGGATATTAAGGAGGCATCATGCCTTCATCCCTTCAGTGATCAGCTGGTCAATCAGGGCACCTTTATGAACCCTGGATGTGATTGAAACAGGTCTAGATAAAAAACGTCCTCCTTTTCTTGCCTTGGATGGTTTTTCCTGTTCTATCATAGCTGAATGACATCCTTATTTTGGGCTCACCCTAGTCCTATCAAAAACATGCTACAACTCACCCCCTTGCTATTTGGGCGTCTCTTTTACTAAGCCACGTAGGCGCCTACGTGTGCCACATTGGAGTTACTGCCCGGTTACCAAGTGGCCCTTGGCATGGGGCCGCTACGCGCGTCTGAAAAACATTTTTTATTTTCTGGCACACATAACGGACGCGAGCCAAGTGGCATTTGACGCACTTAGGTCATAACCGCCCAGATTCTATACCGCCAGGCCTATGGCTGGCGTTAAGGTCTCAGACCCAAAATGGACGTACGGCAATTTTGATTTTGCCGAATGTCCATTTTCATTTTTAAAAAGAGGCCTTTTTTACAGGCGCACTAAAAAATGGATCGGCGTGAGCCCCAAACCCGCGCCTACACTACCGCAAGCCATTTTTTTTAGCACGCCTTTCGTTAAAGGACCCCTGAATGAGCTGCAGTGTAAAACATCCAAATTCTGCCTCTTGAAAATCACGATTTGGACGTCTTTGGTACTGTTGGCCATTTTGATTTGTCTATCTGCTTCAAAAACGAGTGCCACAATTTCTTCAAAAAATTAATCAGAACACTAATTGTCTTACTTCCCCTTAGTTCCCAATACTGGAAGGATCTCAGAAAATTGAGAAGAATAATATCAAAAGAAAAGGTCGTTGTAGCTTAATATTATTTGTAGCATCTGTATCCCACATTTTCCCACCAATTTGCAGGCTCAATGTGGCTTACATTTGCCGTAATGGCGGATGCCATTTCCGGGTAACAGAATTACAAATGGTATTGCGTTCAGGTGTGTACCTACATGGTAATATACATGGAACATAACATGCATGGAACAGATCATGGAATAAATATATATCATGGAATAAATATATATCATAATGATGATCCCCCTGGCGAAACTCCTATCAAACTACAACCTCAACCCATATATTTACGCCGATGATGTAACAATATACATCCCTTTCAAACAAGACATTAAAGAAATCTTCAATGAAATCAACCAAAGTCTACACATCATGAACACCTGGGCAGATGCTTTTCGCTTGAAACTAAATGCAGAAAAAACTCAATACCTGATACTCACTTCCCAGTACAACACGAATGAATTCACCGCTTTAAACACACCCAAACTAAACCTTCCAATCTCAGAAACGTTAAAAATCCTTGGAGTCACTATCGACCGCCACCTAACACTCGAAACTCACGCAAACAACATAACTAAAAAGATGTTCTACTGCATGTGGAAACTGAAAAGAATAAGACAATTCTTCCCAAGATCCGTCTTTCGCAGCCTAGTGCAATCCCTCGTTCTAAGCCATCTGGATTACTGCAACTCACTATACGCAGGTTACAAAGAGCAAATACTGAGAAAACTCCAAACAGCCCAGAATACAGCAGCCAGACTCATCTTCGGAAAACCAAAATATGAAAGTGCAAAACCCTTACGAGAGAAGCTACACTGGCTCCCACTCAAGGAACGCATTACTTTTAAAGTATGCACCTTAGTCCACAAAATCATTCACGGTGAAGCCCCAGCCTACATGTCTGATTTAATAGACTTACCACCAAGAAACGCCAAAAGATCATCCCGAACTTTCCTCAATCTCCACTTCCCTAATTGCAAGGGCTTGAAATACAAGACACTGCACGCGTCAACCTTTTCCTATATGAGCATGCAGTTCTGGAATTCACTGCCGCGCAACCTGAAAACGATCTACGAGCAAACCACCTTCCGCAAACTACTGAAGACCCATCTTTTTGAGAAAATTTACGGAAAGAACCAAAACACATAAAGCCACACTCACTGTTCAATAATGCATCATTACAGCCACTCTGAATTCCCATCCCCCTAACCTCACCTTCTCATCTCCCGTAATCTCACCACACTCATACCTTACTCACAGAAAATGTATACCAAATGCTTTCCTGTCATTCTATACTGCCCCTTTTAGTTTCCCGTTGGTTCCTTCCAATGCATCGCCCCTTTTAGTTTCCCGTTCTTTCCTTTCCAATGTCTCAATGATCTTTTCCATTGTTATATTCCTTAATGATACTAGACTTTGTCTCGCATAACACCTCATAATATAATCCATAACTGAGTTGTAACAAACTGTACTTCCAGCTTTCATAACGTATTGTAAGCCACATTGAACCCGCAAAAAGGTGGAAAAATGTGGGATACAAATGCAATAAATAAATAAATAATATACATGGTAAGGGAGTATACATTATGGTAATGCATGAAGGTACTGGGTAATAAATTGGGTTGTAACATACATTAGGTCATCGGCTATGGAAAGACCATATTCCACATGAGGATTAAAGTGGTAGTTCATTAATATCAGTCAAGTGATAAGTGATAAGATTTCAAGTACGTCTAGGTCATGTAAGGTCTTATTATTAGTATTTAAGATGGATGTTTATGGTTTTCAGTAGCCTTCGGAAGATAGTTGGGTCTTGCGTGATTTTTATGGCCTTCGGTAGTGCGTTCCATAGCTGCGTGCAGATGTATGAAAAACTGGTCGCGTATATGGATTTATATTTTAGTCCTTTGCAGTTAGGGTAGTGGAGATTGGGGAATGTGCGTGATGATCTCTAGGCAAAGAACACCTAACGTCAAATTCTATAGGGCCGTATCAGTCATCAGTGATTATTAGCTACCTGCTCAGCAGCTACTGGTTGGAAGAAAAACGCATTGGCTCATACTGTTTACTCGACTAGAGATGTTGAAATAAATGACACACTTTCTCTGCTCTTGAAATTTCTGTCTGTGCATGGGGAATAGGATTTGGAGAGTACCAGCATGCTTGTTCTATACAGTAAAATGATTTTTTTTTTTAAATCATTGCCACCACTTTTTCAAGAATGTACATCATAGATGGTCCCGCTCAAATCTGCTTTCTCCCTACTTATTTATTTGTTGCATTTGTATCCCACAGTTTCCCACCTTTTTGCAGGCTCAATGCGGCTTACATTATGCCGTAAAGGCGATCGCCATTTCCGGAATGAGAAATACGAAGCAATGTTACAATAAAGTTCATAAATGTTAAAGTACAATATAAAGTAAGTTAGATAAACAGTTCATTTCGGCATAAGAGATAAGGGGGTAAATCGTTAATGTTCGTTGGTGACAAATTGATTGAAGCAATCAGGTGAAGAGAATTCAGTTTTATCCGGTTGTGATAGAGTTTAGATCTTAGGTCATTGATGATGGATCATGATGGTATATCTTCTTGAACAGATTGGACTTTAGTAACTTCCGGAATGCTGTTAAGTCGTGCATTGCTTTTAAGGCCTTTGGAAGTTTATTCCACAGTTGCGTGCTGATGTAGGAGACGCTAGATGCATATATTGATTTGTATTTAAGTCCTTTGCAACTGGGGTAGTGGAGGTTCAGGAATGTGCGTGTTGATCTTTTTGTGTTGCTGGTCGGTAAATCTATGAGGTCTGACATATATATCGGGGCCTCACCGTGGATGATTTTATGAACCAGGGTACAGATTTTGAATGCAAACTCGTTCTTTCAGTGGAAGCCAGTGTAATTTTTCTCTTAGGGGTTTAGCGCTTTCGTATTTAGAATGTCATCTAGCAGAGATCTGACTTAACTTGGAAATCCTCTTCTGTGCACAATCTTTCTGTGGCACGTGGGACAGAAATACACATACTCTTAACGCAAGTCCAGATTTTAAATCTTGGATCTCTGTTTTCAAAAGTTAGCAAAGCAGCTGAGCAAGTGACAGACGGATTTCAGGGCCTCTAGGAAGCTTAATGTACAGGGTTTCTGCTACATGTGGTACTTCCACGACTGCGCGTGTATTTCTTTAATTTAGACATTGTGCATATGAATAAAGTAGAGTGTCCGATGCTGACACAAATATGCAGGACAGTCAAATGAGCAAATTTGCATGACAGTCATTTTCAGGACATGGCTACACAAAATAACTTGAATGAACAAAATGAAGTAACTGCAGCTGTAGCTGCTACAGCCGACAATGAGATCAGAGCATCACCTGTTTATTCCTTTCATTCATTAAATATGGATGGCCTACTTGCTGCCCCCTGCCTAAATATTTATGAAAATTGCCAGCCGTCGGCCTTGCAGCCCCTAGACAAAAGCATTAGGAGGCCATTTGACATTCTTCAGATAGGCTTCAGTATTGTGCCAAAGTGGTTTGCTATTTATCGCCTGCCAGGAAACCTTCAACTGCTTTCGTTCTCCCTGCTGCAGGTGTGGGATAAGTCAGGCACTCATCTCTGCCTTGTTCTGCTGGCCCTACCAACCCATCTGTTGTGGGGACTTGACATCACCCTGTCGTGGAATCCACAAGGCCTAAGGCCGGTCTGTTTCTCTGCTAGCATCCCAGATCTCAATCTTTGCAGGTTTTTGTTTTCATGTTGTACGTATAAGCTCATCAAGACACTGACATCGCCATATTTTTGTTCTTGATTACTGAGGAAGTCTGCCAGAAAGGGTTCACATTAAGTGCAAAAGACCATGATTCTAAATATCCTTTCGAATTTTATTTTCAATGAGAAGGATTACTATACAGAAGAATTAAGCAATAACATTTGCACATTGTCTCTTTTATGAAGATTTTCAAAGGTTGTAAGGGAGTGTGTTTATCTGGAACTCTAGCACACAAGTGAAAGTCACACAGGGGTAGATTCATAAATGGCAACCAAAGTTAGGCAATGCCCCCCCCCCCCCCCCCGATATTCTAAAGGACTAAAATATAAATTAACATATGCATCCAGCTTCTCCTACATAAGCATGCAGCTATGGAATGCATTACCACTCGCCGTGAAAAAAATGTGCGACCTAACTAACTTTCGGAGATCACCGAAGACCAACCTGTTCAACAAGACATACCACAATGATCCATCCTAAATACCAGACAACGAAACTCAAACCAGAACTGGATAAAACCTAACTCTTTATACTCGACTACCAAGGTCTACTCTACCACGAATGAACTTTAACGCAATACCTCTTTATCTCTCATTCCGAATATGAACTCTTTATACTTGACTGCTTAATCTACTCTGTCAATCATGAACTTTAATGTAATACCACTTGTATCTCTCACTCCGGAAATGGCGATCGCCATGACAGAACAATGTAAGCCACATTGAGCCTGCAAATAGGTGGAAAATGTGGGATACAAATGCAACAAATAATAATATTCAAAAGTATTTAACTAGCTGGATCGGCACCTGGCCAGTTAAATACCCCATAACCAGCTATCCGGCAATATTCAACAGGGGGAGGGGGGTTGGTAGCCAACTGTCTCCCACTGATTATCACCGTTTAGCGGCTAGCAGATAGAATAACTGGCTAGCCACAGATTTTCAGCCCCACATTAGTGGTTATATTTGGCCACGTGAATATGTAGGATATCTTTGGATACTAAGTGCCCCAAAATAAACCAGATATTCACTGCCGGTCACCAGAAAGGGCCTGGCATTGAATGTCCTGGTTTAGCGGTGACTGCAGGAGTTAGCCGGGCTAACTCCTGTGGTCTGAATATCGGCCCCTGGGATGATCCACACGAAACTAGTATTCTATAAAGGGCACTGTGTGGAATGGTCTTTATAAAATACTAGCCTAGCGGACATTTTGTACCTGACTTTGGGCGCAATCATTTATGCTTGCCTGTGGCTGGTGTAAATATTCACGCTCAACTAATGGCAGTTAGGTGCAGGTATGTAAAATTCAGCACCTAAATTTGGGGAATGCTCCTGACCTTCTTATGCCCTTCCCATGGCCATGCCCTGTTTGCAGTTGTGCGATATGAAATTTAGGCGTGCAGGTTATAGAACTGGGCATAGGACAGAGCTGGGCAGACTTCTACAGTCTATGTCCCAGAAACACCAAAGAAAGATCATGATCAAGTATATAATATTTATTTATTTGTTACATTTGTATCCCACATTTTCCCGACCTATTTGTAGGCTCAGTGTGGCTTACATAATTCCGGAGAGGCGATTGCCGACTCCGGTGAGAACAAATACATAGTGATGCTGTGATAAGATAGAATTCATGTGGCACGGCCACATTAGGGAATCGTCTAACAGGAGAGTTGGGTTTTGTCCATTACGTATTATCGTTATGTTGTGTTGCTGGGGTCAGTCATTTAAGTTGGATTGATGGGGTATGCCTTTTTGAACAGGTTAGTTTTTAGTGATTTCTGGAACTTTAGGTGGTCGAATGTCGCTTTTAAGGCTTTTGGTAATGCATTTCACAGTTGTGTGCTTATGTAGGAAAAGTTGGAAGCGTAAGTTGTTTTGTATTTGAGTCCTTTGCAGCTTGGGTAATGGAGATTTAGGTAAGATCGTGTTGATTCTGAAGTGTTTCTAGTTGGTAAGTCGATCAGGTCTGTCATGTATCCCGGGGCTTCACCATAGATAATTTTGTGAACCAGGGTACGGATTTTGAAGGCGATACTTTCTTTGATTGGGAGCCAATGTAGTTTTTCACGAAGGGGTCTTGCGCTTTCAAATCTCACGTTCAATGTTGATTTAATCTTGGATTGATAATGAATGTGACTGTTGGGCAGATTGGATGGACCGTTCAGGCCTTTATCTGCCGTCACTTACTATGTTACCATGGGGCAGATCCATGTGTAATACCTAATTACTGCCAATTCCCCTTTTACCAAGCTGTGGCAAAAGGGGGCTGGTGCTGGCGTTGGCAAGTGTTTCACGTGTGCGCTAAGGCCCCCTTTTACCGCAGCTGGTAAAAGGGAAGTCTCGCTTTCCTACAGGAAATGGCCAGGTGGCAAGTAAAGCACTTGCCACGTGGCCATTTTGGGGGCAGCCCTTACCACCAACCATTGAGGTGGCGGTAAGTGCTTCCACGTTAACCCAATGGTAACCCGGCAGCGCACGGCACTTCCCGATTACCGCCAGGTACACTCCTGCCCTACAGAAATAAAGAATTTTTTGTAGCGCTGGAAATGATGGGGCACTAGGGCTGGGAAGTACCGCTGGGCTGCTGCAGTAGTCCAGCAGTACTTCCTGTATAGCGAGCGGTAATCCTGCGTTGGAGTACTCCTTAACACCAATCACTGATCGGTAATGCCAATTTCGCCAATTACTTTGCATGCAGATCTGTGATTCGTGCCCAAAATTGAGTACCCCTAACCTTGGGTGACCTATTCAGAATCTGAGGGACAGTCCTCGGCCAATCACTTTACAGTAGACAGAAGGAAGAGCCATGCAGAACTCAGCTCTATCATTCACATACTCTACTGACTGAACGTAGAGCCGAATAGCTGTCTGCCTCATTCCTCTCTGATCCTCATACGATACTGACAGAAGAATTACACAGTGTACAGCCCCTACACCTCCCCATTCTCCAAAGAGGATGTGACAGCGCTGTCCTATACCTCACTCATACAAAACAGCAGTGCAGTCAATGGTAATTTGAACCCATTTGGCCAACTCAAAAGAGACAACTAGACTGAAACATGAAAATCGCAGACCTCCTTCACGCGTTTGCACTCAATCATTTGTTAACATTATTACAGAGAAGAGGGTCAATACTCTGATCATTGATTTATTTCCCTTTATAAGTTCAGTACAATCTATGCTTCTCTAGCTATTTCACTGCGTGTTTATCTTAGATACTTTTCACATTTAAGGTGGATTAGCTTTGACAGGCAAATTCAGCCCTGCTGTTCTTAATATCCTTCCCCCATTCCATTGGATTCCAGCATCACCAGCCATTCTTCCATTGGGAAAAATAGGCCAACCTGTCCAAGAATGTATGTGGAATAAGAGGTAGGAAATTAAGAAATCCCAAAGGCTGGATTTGGCTGCAGAAATGTGGTCTTAAGCAAGATACTTTTATCTTATCAAAATAAATTGGGCGCTTACTCTTTCCTTCCTGAAACACCTTTCATGTTGTGGGTTTGTTAGTTGATCTTGGAATAGTAACATCAGTGATAATATCCTATATAATAATTATCACCTCCAACGTTCTGACTTGCTGCCTGGGACCGTGGCTCATTCCGAGTTGGTCTGCTAGGCTCCGTAGATCAGGCTGACATCACCGTAGCCATTATGATGTCAACGTCAGAACCCGGGGGGAAAAAAACATGCCTCACAGCTGATCCATGTCCAGAGGAGGATCGCTGGACATGGGTGACTGGAGGGGGGGCAGGGGAGAGAGGAGGGTCGCTGGACATGGGTGGCTGGAGGGGGGCAGAGGAGAGAGGAGGGTCGCTGGATATGGGTGTCTGCAGGGGGGCAGGGGGTTGCTGGACATGGGTGGTTGGAGGGGGGTAGGGGAGAGAGGAGGGTCCGTGGACATGGGTGGCAGGAAGGGGTCAGGGGACAGAGGAGGTTTGCTGGACATGGGTGGCTGCAGGGGGAGAGGAGGGTCGCTGGACATGGGTGGCTGCAGGGGAGCCGAGGAAAACCTTGCTAGCGCCCGTTTCATTTGTGTCAGAAATGGGCCTTTTTTACTAGTTGATTTATAAAAAGCCATCTGTGTACCCAGGACTGCACAACTAATATTCACATGTTTAAAATATCCTACCTCAATGATCGTATAATCTATAATTATTTATCTGATTATGCTGACATGCTAATGTGTGTTGTTATTTAACAGGCCCCACTGAGAATAAATAGACTCCCATGTTTGAGCACAGGGGAGTCAAGTGACTCGCTCAAGGTCACAAAGGGAGAGACGCTTAGAGATTATCCCTATGAATTTTGAGCTGTTTTTAAATGACCACCAAATAGTCCTGCCTACAATTAATAAGACATTGTGCATTCTTTTTCACTGCCCCTTCATGTTAGAACTCCCCTCCTCCTTTATCTCCACGCAAAACTTTAATTAAAAAACTTTAAAGCAGGGCTTAAGGCCTGGCTTTCTACCCAAGCATTTGGCCTTACCAGGGATTAGCCACTTCAGTGTCCACCACATCTCAAAAAAGATATAGTGGAATTAGAAAAGGTTCAGAGAAGGGTGGCAAAAATGATCAAGGGAATGGGACAACTTCCCTATGAGGAAAGGCTAAAGTAGGTAGGGCTCTTCAGCTTGGAGAAGAGACGGCTGAGGTGACAGATGATAAAGGTCTATAAAATACTGAGTGGAGTGGAATGGGTACGTGTGAATCACTTGTTTACTTTTCCAAAAATACTAGAAATAGGGGGCACACAATGAAACTATTAAGTAGTAAATTTAAAACAAACCGGAGAATATATTTCTTCACTCAACGTGTAATTAAACTCTGGAATTCTTAAAAGCAGTTAGCTTTGCAGGGTTTAAAAAAGTTTGGATCATTTCCTAAAAGAAAAGCCCATAAACCATTATTAAGTTGGACTTGGGGGAAAATCCACTGCTTATTTCTAGGATAAGCAGCATAAAATCTGTTTTACTGTTCTGGGATCTTGCCAGGTACTTGCTACCTGGATTGACCACTGTTGGAAACAGGATACTGGGCTTGATGGATCTTCGGTCTGTCCCAGTATGGCGATGCTTATGTTCAAAGTTCACTGTAAATACCAGCCTACACTTCCAGCTCAGAACCCCAATCAAAGCTTTTAGTGAAGTGCAAAACAATTAACATTAGGGCAAGAGCCTGAGGTTTCTCTATATTTATAAAGCTCTCAATATTCCCTTTAGAGAATTAGGTTTTCAGGTACAGGCCTCAAATAAATATAATAACTGATACTGTACACATCTGTTCTAGTTGTTTTGTCAGCTTTGAAATGTACTATGGTTTATATCTTGCAAAAACATGCTGGTAAGTGATTCTAATGCTGGAACCATGATTTATCATTGACAGGTACACAGAATATGCTTATAACAAGCAGAATATGGATATACTATCTTCAGTGGGGCATATCTGAATAGACTTCCCTTGCATATTAAGCTTCTATTCCTACCATGGATGCGGACATCGAAATGCCTTCTCTTCGGCTTGTTACAGGACATAATTTATGTTCCACATGCCCATTTTATGCACTCATTATAACACAAATGAAAAAGGGGCCTCAAATTTACGTTATGGTTATTTAAAGCTTCCCAGATACAAATTGATTAATTCATACAATTGACTCTTTAGGTGCTCTGCATTCTAATCAACAATCAAACTAATTAGGGAAATGGAAATCCCCAATATTGACCCTACCAATACATTTGCTTAATTAAGTTAGCATTTGGTAGCCCAGTCTGGCAGTGTAATGCTAACATAGAAGCGTGAATGGATTTGTCCCAATGCAAGGTGACATTCGTAGTTAGCTGTGGGAGAAAATCTGCCAAAAAAGCGGAGAACTCAAACGCCCCACGGTAAAGACAATATTGCAGAAAAAGTGGGAGAGCGACCAAGGATACCAGAAACTGCATCACGAACAGCGCACGCAGCGCATCTGACGGCAACGTTTTCCTAAATACAGTCTTTTTAAAGACTACAATGTTACGTCTGAACGATTATCCTCAACGTTATTTTGTAATATTTTGTCCCAGAGACTCCTGATGCAGGCCTGACGGCCGAAACACGACGTTGTGTCGAGTCTTCAAATTATCAATAAAACTGTTTATTATTGAACATCCTCCAGTTTCTGGTATCCTTGGTCGCTCTCCCACTTTTTCTGCAATATTCGTAGTTAGCTGACCTCCAGCTCACGATAAAGATATCCCTGAAGTACTGTGGAAGGGCAGCATTTTAGTTCCCAACATCTATCACTTAGGAATCTCTTCGCCAGTTAAAATGGACATTTTCTAGAGCAGGGTTGGGCAACCGTGATCCTTGAAGGCCACAAATCAGTCAGGTTTTCAAGATTTCCAGAATGAATATGCATGAGATCTGTTTGCATACAATGAAAGTACTACATGCAAATCAATCTCATGCATATTTATTCCGGAAATCTTGTAAACTCATTTGGCTGTGGCCCTCAAGGACCGTGGTTACCCACCCCTGCTCTAGGGGAATATGCTCCTATCTGCGGTGAGTTGCTTCTCTCTCTCAGGTAAATGTTTCATAACAATTTGAGTCCTAGAAATAAGACTAACATGATACAGTATCAGAAATATAAACATTTAACAGCACTATAAAACAATCATATAACAGAAATATCATAAAAGTCAGCAGAATATGAATGATACCATTAAAGACCATTGTTCTCTGCTCCCTAAGGATTAAATATTCCAGAAATTTAATTTACTCACAGCTCACTCGTTCATTAGGGTTATACTCTGGGCATATTCTTATTTGGAAAAGTGACCTTTCAAAGCATTAACTCTCATCTCAATCACTGCTTATTTCTAGGATAAACAGCGTAACATTTGTTTTACTGCTTTGGGATCTTGCCAGGTACTTGTGACCTGGATTGGCCACTGTTGGAAACAGGATGCTGGGCTTGATGAACCTTTGGTCTGTCCCGGTATGGCAATACTTATGTACTTGGGATTCTGAATGGAATCTTGCTACTCTTTGGGGTTCTACATGGAATGTTGCTATACTTTGAAATTCTGCATGGAATCTTGTTATTCTTTAGAATTCTAGAATCTTGTTACTCTTTGGGGTTCTACATGGAATCTTGTTATTCTTTAGAATTCTAGAATCTTGCTGCTCTTTGGGGTTCTACATGGAATGTTGCTATTTGTTTTTCTGCCAGGTACTTGTGGCCTGGATTGGCCACTGTTGGAAACAGGATACTGGGCTTGATGGGCCTTTGGTCTGTCCCAGTATGGGAACGCTTATGTTCTTCAGTGAAAGTACAGTCTATGAAAGCAAATTATGCAGAAAAAAAAAAAGTGAAGGCTTCAAAAAAATGTGGCATGTCAAGAGGGATGAACTAGAGCACTTCTTGTTTGCCTTAAAAGAACCCGCTCTCAAAGATTATTAATTTCATGGCGATGGCCTGTGACAGCTTGGTACAGCAAAGTTACTCAAGAGGTTTGGAATGAAATCCTAAATAACCTGACACAGATTATTTGGCTTTAAGCAATAAGAAAAAAAAACCTGGGAGCCCAGGTAGGAGAATCTTCTGTCCAGTTAAACCATGCTCAGATGGGTTAAGTGGGTACTGCTGCTGAATTTTGCCTCTGACTACCATGGCAAGAGTGCCGGTGGAGGAGTAGCCTAGTGGTTAGTGCAGTAGGCTTTGATCCTGGGGAACTGGGTTTGATGCCCACAGGCACTTAACCCTCCATTGCCCCAGGTACAAATAAGTACCTGTATATACTATGTAAACCGCTTTGAAAGTAGTTACAAAAAGAGCAGAAAGGCCGTATATCAAGTCCCATTAGCAAGATTCCATTCACAGTCTCAAAGAGTAGCAACATTCCATGTAGAACCCCAAAGAATAGCAAGATTCCAGAATCCCGAAGATATAGTAGAATTGGAAAAGGTACAGCGAAGGGCGACGAAAATGATAGTGGGGATGGGACGACTTTCCTATGAAGAGAGGCTGAGAAGGCTAGGGCTTTTCAGCTTGGAGAAGAGACGGCTGAGGGGAGATATGATAGAAGTGTATAAAATAATGAGTGGAATGGATCGGGTGGATGTGAAGCGACTGTTCACGCTATCCAAAAATACTAGGACTAGAGGGCATGAATTGAAGCTACAGTGTGGTAAATTTAAAATGAATCGGAGAAAATTTTTCTTCACCCAACGTGTAATTAGACTCTGGAATTCGTTGCCGGAGAACGTGGTACGGGCGGTTAGCTTGACGGAGTTTAAAAAGGGGTTACATAGATTCCTAAAGGACAAGTCCATAGACCGCTATTAAATGGACTTGGAAAAATTCCGCATTTTTAGGTATAACTTGTCTGGAATGTTTTTACGTTTGGGGAGCGTGCCAGGTGCCCTTGACCTGGATTGGCCACTGTCGGTGACAAGATGCTGGGCTAGATGGACCTTTGGTCTTTCCCAGTATGGCACTACTTATGTACTTATGTACTTATGAAGGAGCAGCCTAGTGGTTAGTACAGCGGACTTTGATCCAGGGGAACTGGTTTTGATTCCCACTGCAGCTCCTTCTATATACTATGAACGTACGTGCAGGATGTCAGACGTCAGACTCACAGAAACAGAAGCCTGCGCGGCTGCGTTGCTGATCTGCATTGCTGATCTGGAAGGGCAGGCTTCTACATGGAATGTTGCTAGTGGAATAGCAACATTCCATGTAGAATGTCAAATAGGGAAAGAGAAATGGGACTTGATATACCGCCCTTCTGAGGTTTTTGCAACTACATTCAAAGCGGTTTACATATATTCAGGTGCTTATTTTGTACCAGGGGCAATGGAGGGTTAAGTGACTTGCCCAGAGTCACAAGGAGCTGCAGTGGGAATCGAACTCAGTTCCCCAGGATCAAAGTCCTCTGCACTAACCACTAGGCTACTCCTCCACTCATTATTCCACCAATAAGAGCCAACCTCATCAGTGATGTCACAATGGCTTGATTGCCCGATACAGTTCCCCAGGATCAAAGTCTGCTGCACTAACCACTAGGGTACTCCTCCACTCATTCCACCAATAAGAGCCAACCTCATCAGTGATGTCACAATGGCTTGATTGCCCGATACAGTTCCCCAGGATCACAGTCCACTGCACTAACCACTAGGCTACTCCTCCACTCATTCCACCAATAAGAGCCAACCTCATCAGTGATGTCACAATGGCTTGATTGCCCGATACAGTTCCCCAGGATCAAAGTCCACTGCACTGACCACTAGGCTACTCCTCCACTCCTAAATAACATAGGTTTGAGGAAACCAGAAGTTACGTGGGAACTGCGCCTGCTGCCACAGGCTTTTGGAGCACGAAGAAGGTAAATTTGGGGAACAGGGTCACTCCCAAAAGAGTGCTGCCTTAGGCCCCCATCTCAGGTGCTCTAATAGTTGGACTGCCCCTGTTGATTAGCACATGGATACCGTATGAGCTCTTACCAACTACAAAATGGTGTAATTTAAAAAAATGGCATTAGTTCAAAAAAAATGGAAAATAGGCCATTTTATTGCTGCAGTAAATGGACTTAGCGTGCGGGAAAACCCTGTGTAAGGGCGTGCTAAAGCCATATTTTATTTATTTATTTAGCACATGTATACCTCACCTTTTCCCACATGTGCCCAGGCTCAAGGTGGCTTACAATGCACTGATATGGCTATTGCCAGACCAGTGGTAATTCAAATACTAATAAATTAGTTGGGAGAGAAGGGACAGGGTAAAATATATATTATTATATTCCACCAGAACCGATATACTCATATCACCCCTCTCCTCAGGTCACTTCACTGGCTTCCAATCAGATACCGCATTCAGTTCAAGCTTCTCCTTCTTACCTACAAATGCATTCAGTCTGCTGCCCCTCACTATCTTTCTACCCTCATCTCCCCTTACGTTCCCACCCGAAACCTCCGTTCACAGGACAGATCCCTCCTCTCAGTACCCTTCTCCACCACCGCCAACTCCACACTCTGCCCATTCTGCCTCGCCTCACCCTATGCTTGGAACAACCTCCCCGAGTCCTTACGCCAAGCCCCCTCCCTGCCCATATTCGGGTCTTTGCTTAAAGCCCACCTCTTCAATGCTGCATTCGTCACCTAACTCTTACCTTTCAGGAACTCCAGACTGCCCAATTTGACTGCCCCTATCGGTCTGACTGCTCACGCGTCTTTTAGGTTGTGGGCTCTTTGAGCAGGGATTGTCCTTCTATGTTAAATTGTACAGCGCTGCGTAACCCTAGTAGTGCTTTAGAAATGTTAAGTAGTAGTAGTAGTAGTAAAAAGAGATAAAGAGAAGGGAAAAAGAGTCCAAAATGGAGATGGAATTACTGCTGCGTTGTAAAAGGACCCTAAAGTTAGGTCAACCAAAAAGTTGTTGTAACTTAGGGGCCCTTTTACTAAGGCGTATAGGTGCCTACGTGCGTCCAATGTGCGTCAAATTGGATCTACCGCCCGGCTACCGTGTGCCCCGGGCGGTAATTCCATTTTTGACGTGCGTCCAAAACACGCGGTAGAAAATATTTTCTATTTTCTACCGCGTGGCGCTTACCCAGCAGTAATCAGCCGTTTGCGAGCGCTGGCTGTTTACCGCCGCGTGTGGGACCTTACCGCTAAGTAAATGGGTGGCAGTAGGGTCTCAGGCCAAAAACGGACGCGCGCGGGTTTTAATTTTGCCGCACATCCATTTCTGCCACAAGAAAAGCCTTGCTGAAAAAAATGACCAGCGCGCATCCAAAACACCAGCACAGAGCCCCTTAATCCTCTAAGCTAACCGGGCACCGGTCTGAATATTGGCCGGTACCGGTTTAATCTCCAAGTGACCACACACATCCAGACAATTTCATGCTGGAGCCCGGACATGGCTCGTCATTGAATATCTGGGGTTAATTCTGTCCCTGGTTGTAAGCGGCTTAAAAACTGCTGACCACTGCAGGCTGAACATCTACTCCTTGCATTTTTGTCTCAGGTATCGCCGCATCTCAAGAAAGATATAGTAGAATTGGAAAAGGTGCAGCGAAAGGCGACTAAAATGATAGCGGGGATGGGACGACTTCCCTATGAAGAAAGACTAAGGAGGCTAGGGCTATACAGCTTGGAGAAGAGACGGCTGAGGGGAGACATGATAGAGGTATATAAAATAATGAGTGGAGTGGAACAGGTGGATGTGAAGCGTCTGTTCACGCTTTCCAAAAATACTAGGATTAGGGGGCATGCGATGAAACTACAGTGTAGTAAATTTAAAACAAATCGGGGAAAATTGTTCTTCACCCAACGCATAATTAAACTCTGGAATTCGTTGCCGGAGAACGTAGTGAAGGCGGTTAGCTTGGCAGAGTTTAAAAAGGGGTTAGACGATTTCCTAAAGGACAAGTCCGTAAACCGCTACTAAATGGACTTGGGAAAAATCCACAATTCCAGGAATAACACGTATAGAATGTTTGTACGTTTGGGAAGCTTGCCAGGTGCCCTTGGCCTGGATTGGCCGCTGTCGTGGACAGGATGCTGGGCTCGATGGACCCTTGTTCTTTTCTCAGTGTGGCATTACTTATGTGCTTATGTATGTGGATAGTTGCAGTACTGTTGTGTTGATGATGTTTTGCCATTTTGTTTTCTTGGCATAGAGTTGAGACCGTTATTTGCTGCTCTGTAACTCGCTTTGGATGCGACCGGGGAAGCAAGATATTCAGTTTAAGTAAATAAATCGGTAAAGGTGGAGTTAACTTCTAATGGAACGCAGATGGCTGTTTGCAAGCTTGGCTGCCTGGAACTTTTATCAGCCGTCTGGAACTGTTTGCAGCTGATAATATCCATTCTCAGAACGTACCTGCCCCTGCTTCACTGGATCAGCAAATAGAAAGGGCTCTTAAAGAAAATGTCACCTTTATAACCTTGGCAAAATGTGATTCCTTCTGATGAGATGAACCTCCAGGAGTGAGAGCTCTGGGAAATCTGATACATAACGGGAAAGAAGTACAGTTTTATAAATTGCAAAGCCATAATGTTTGCTGTTACAGCTAAATATTAACAGGGTATTCAGTCACAATGGGGCTCTGGGGGGCTCTTGCTTAGTCGGATCCTGTTATCATATTACAGTAGCCTGATTATATTTTTACCGCCTGAACTCAGAAAGAAATAGTTTTATTCAAAAAGCAGTGCCACAGAATTAAAACAGGGGAGGGGGGAGAGAGAACAGCTGCCAGTTAATTTACAAACAATTGAATTGTTTAATCCTAGAAGGAGAACGAACTGTATTTTCGGGGCTTTTAGCATGAATGAGGAAGATGGAGCAACCAGCAAAGGAGCATGTGTTCTTACTGGGGGGTGTGGGGGGGGTGGTAGTGTACCAATCTTACAGTTTTGGGGATCTTGCCAGGTATTTGTGACCTGGATTGGCCACTGTTGGAAACAGGATGCTGGGCTTGATGGACCTTTGGTTTTTCCCAGTACGGCAATACTTATGTACAGGTAATGTGGGGACCCCCCCCCCCCCCCAGGGTTGTTAGCCTGATCGGCACAATATACAATGATGACCCCTCTATCCAGCCAAATGCGTGAGGAAGCATTGCTTCTTATTATAAGGTTCATTCTTCAGTTATTTTGTGATTTTTCGATGCCCTTCTAGGGTTGATATTCATAGCAACGATTGGTTGTATGGGAGAAAATATTTCCAATAAGACGCATAAGGACCATTAACCAGTTCTCTGAGATAGTGTTAAAATGGTTGCTTTGTTGACAGTCATGAAGTATTGCGAGAGATCTTTGTTCCTGTATTTCTGTCATGATCACAAAGTGTGGATGTCTAGAGCAGGGTTGGGCAACCATGGTCTTCGAAGGCCATTTACCCAGTCAGGTTTTCAAGATATCTGCAATGAATGTGCATGAGATTGATTTGCATTCACTGCTTCCATTGCATGCTGTGATAAAGTCACATCCAGGGTAGTTGGGTTAAGGCAGTGTCAGTTTGAAATACAAGTCCCAGAAGGCATTGCAGGCAAGGAGCCAGGGGGTGAGATGAGGAACCCGGGCTGGACTCCTAGCTGCAATGGGGGAAGACATGGGTGTAAGCTGGCAGGATGTGTAGATGGGCTGCCACTAGGGGGAAAGAGAGATAGGAAACCGTGTGCAGGAGCTCATCATTAGTCTAATGCTCAGCTGGTATGGGTGTGGTGGAGGCTAATGGAAGGAGAATGATTGGTTGTGAGAGCAGAAGCCAGGGATTGATTAGGCAGGTGGGAAGTCCCAGAAGAGAGAAACAGTTGCAGCCTGAAAACCCTTGGGTAAGAGAGGTCCCTAAAGTACTGAAGCAGGCTGAAATCCCTTGGGTGTGAGGAAGTCCCAAAAGTATTTGCAGGCTGAAAATCCTTGGGTAAGGGAGGTCCCTAAAGTATTGAATTTACCAGTGAAGCTGATGCAGGGTGAAATCCCTTGGGTATGAGGAGTCCCTAAAGTATTGAACTCTTCTGAAGGTAAAGAGAGTAGAAGGAAGAAACTGCTGCTTTGTGATTAAACTGTGATGATGAACTGAAAGAACTGCTTCTATTTGGAATTGAACTACTGTTACTGTGCCCTGGATAAAGAGCCCAGACTGGAGCTGACTGTGAGCCTGTATTGAATCCTGGTATGTGCTGATAGCCTACTGCTTAAAGGGGACTATTTGCCACACACTTTCAGGTGGCTTATATGTGCTTAAGATTGAAGGTGAATGCTGCTGTTGGAACTGTGTATCAGGTCTACTAGAAACCTGCATGGAATAAAGTAAGATTGAAGTTGCGGGTGGACATTTATTTCTTGACTGTACCGGGAGCCCGAGGCTGGAGGAGATTGTCCTATCCTTGGCTGCACTTAGAGGTACTTGGTTACAATGCAAACATATCTCATGCATATTCATTGTGGAAATCTTGAAAACCTGACTAGGTTGTGGCCCTCCAGGACCGTGGTTACCCATCCCTACCTTTGAGGTTCCCTTTGGGAGAGAGAACACCTGCTTAATACTTACCATCAGTAGAAAAGAAGTACAAATCAGAATTGGGACATCTCAAGTTCTGGTAGTATTTTAGAATCAGATCTGCCAGCATAGAGTCTGTTCTAAAATACCTGGTGAAATGGGTGTTTATATGCCAATTATATGCAGCAGGAACATCTATTTTAGAATTATAAACGTCTAAAATATCAATGAGTCAACATGGATATGTTAATATTTGTGTTCTGGCATATACATGGTTATGTTATGAAATAGAAGCATAGGGGGGGAGTTATTAACATGGGCTACCACTAAGACGTGTTATTTTACTGTTAACCCCAGTTATTAGTAACTAGGTCTCATTGCATAAAATGAGACCTGTGCTAAATAGCAGAAGTTAGTGGTAAAATAACCCATCTTAACAGTTGCCCACATTGATAATTTCCCCCTTTTAATGTGAAGAGTTTTAGTCTCTGGTAACCAGAGCTGATATTGTGATGTCATAATGCTCATTCTACCAATAAGAACCAACATTGTCAGTGATGTCACAATGGTTTGATTGTCCTATATTTGGCTCATTTGTGTTACATATAGCAATGCACTTCCCTCCTCTGGTAACCAGAGCTGATATTGTGATGTCATAATGCCTCATTCCACCAATAAGAACCAAAATTGTCAGTGATGTCACAATAGTTTGATTGTCCTATACTTGGCTCACTTTTATTACATATGGTGGTGACTTTGATTTCTAGATACATTTCTTTTTTTCTTTAATTGAGGGGGGGGGGGGATACATGTTTATTTTTTAGGCCCACTCTAGTCACACCCAAAACATGTCCAGATCATGGCCCCTCTGCATATGCATAACAGATGCTGTGGACTGTTCCCTTTTTCTAGCTATACCAAGCACTTGCAGATTTTTCTCTGGAACTGGAAAGCAAATTAAAATGGAGGATAATTTTTAAAATTAGAATTTATTTTTTCTTTCTTTCTTTCTTTGATAAGCCACTTGGCAGCAAGTGCATTTCATTCATACTGGGAAGATGAAAGAGCCGAGGCTAACTGATTACCTAACGTAATAAGTATGTAGGCTGGGGGTAGGGCAGTTTTTCCTCTCCTGACAAAGAGAAGAAAATAAATAATCAAGCCACTAAAAGTTACATTAGGCAAATAAACATTTCTGCAAGAATTATATGTGACATTCAAGAGGCTTGCAATATACCCTGACTTAGAGAGGAAACTACTGAACCTCTGAGTGAATTATATAAATGCAAAACACCATATACAGTAGAGTTTTAAGCCATCTTATTCATCCCAGCACCGTTGAAGAGAAAACAGCTTGACACTTAAGGCTCATTTTGGAAAATAAATGCATTTTAAACGATTATTTCTGCTCGAGATTTCTTTTCACTCCCCCTTTCAGCTTCCCCCCTACCCCCAGGCCTCTTAATGGTCTGGCAAACAAAAGGGGGGTGGTTGTTGTAATAATTGTTCCCCTGGTTCTCTGCAATTTGTGCTTTTCGGTTTTCTATGGGCTCCTTGGGGCTGGATAGAGGGATCATCATTAGCCCTCCAAGGGGAAAGTGTTAACCAATGGGACCAACACAGTCAGTTTATTCTTCCAGATTCTGGTAAATGATTAAAGGCAGATGTTATCTTTAACGAACTGGAAGGAATTAGAAATGTACTTTTGTTTGAAATGAAATCCCCATTTTGCTTCATTACTGAAATGAATGAAAAAGAAATGGAGTTTGCATTTGTTTGTTTTTCATCATAGCAAAAAGTGGTCCTTCTACCCCCCCCTCCCCCATCAGACCTCCTTACCCAACATTCTCTCTTCAGGGCCCAGAGCAATCCCCACTTTCTCCTGCCCCTCCAGGCTGACAAGCTCATGGAGGAGTGGCCTAGTGGTCAGAGCACTGGTCTTGCAATCCAGAAGTGGCAGGTTCAAATCCCACCGCTGCTCCTTGTGATCTTGGGCAAGTCACTTAACCCCTCCATTGCCTCAGGTACAAACTTAGATTGTGAGCGCTCTTGGGACAGAGAAATATCCAGAGTACCTGAATATAACTCACCTTGAGCTACTACTGAAAAAGGTGTGAGCAAAATCTAAATAAATAAATAAAGATTCTAGAATTCTAAAGAATAACAAGATTCCATGCAGAATTTCAAAGTGTAGCAACATTCCATGTCGAACCCCAAAGAGTAACAAAATTCTTTGGGGTGGAGGGGTGGCCTAGTGGTTAGAGCACCTGCTCCTTGTGATCTTGGGCAAGTCACTTAACCCTCACATTGCCTCAGGTACAAACTTAGATTGTGAGCCCTCCTGGGACAGAGAAATATCCAGAGTACCTGAATGTAACTCACCTTGAGCTACTACTGAAAGGTATGAGCAAAATCTAAATAAATAAATAAAGATTCCATTCAGAATCTCAAAGAATAGCAACATTCCATGTAGAACCCCAAAGAATATCAAGATTCTGGAATCCTAAAGAGTGACAAGATTCCATGCAGAATTTCAAAGTAGAACCCTAAAGAATAACAAGTGGAGGAGTGCCCTAGTGGCTAGAGTACCAGTCTTGCAATCCAGAGGTGGCCGGTTCAAATCCCACTGCTGCTGCTCCTTGTGATCTTGGGCAAGTCACTTAACCTTCCATTGCCTCAGATACAAGCTTAGATTGTGAGCCCTCCTGGGACAGAGAAATATCCAGAGTACCTGAATGTAACTCACCTTGAGCCACTACTGAAAAAGGTGTGAGCAAAATCTAAATAAAAAAAAACTACATTTGGTCATGTGGAGAGGTGCTCAGCATCATGCAGAAATGTAAGCCTATTCTATAAGTTTATATGTACTTTACAGGGTACGCCTATGTAGGGTTACCAGGTGGCTCCAGAAAAAGGAGGACAGATTGAGCCAGTCTGGGTTTTACTTCCATTGCTTTCAATGGAAGCAAAACTTGGACTGGATCAATGTGTCCTCCTTTTCCTGGAGCCATATGGTAACCCTACGCCTATGCTTATTTTTGTTTTCTATGTGGCATTTTCTGGCACTGTTAACAGAATCTAGCCCAAAGTGCACACTAAGCGAGTATTCTGGAAAGGACATTCTGCACAGAGAGCTCTTTAGCTTAGTGCGGATCATTCTGGAGCTTATCTTAGGGTGCCATGTATTGAATCTAGCCCGATGCTACTTAAGTGCACTTATTGAATAAAGCCTGAGTGCATAAATGGCATTTTCTCCTGGCTTTTACACAAGCAAGGCGTGCACATAACTGCAGGTGCAAATTTGTTGCATTGCCTTTTCATTTTTGATACCCGAGGCAAGGGAGAGTTAAGGGGTCCTTTTACTAAGCCACGGTAGGCTCTACGTGCGTACAGCCCATGCCCAAATGAGACTACCGCCAGTCCAGTGCGCCCTCCTGGTGGTAATTTCAGGTTTGGCACGCACCCATAATGCACGGATGACTTATGTATTTAAATCATGTACTGACTTTATCATAACCTCACTCTGTAAGCCACATTGAGCCTGCAAAAAGGTGGGATAATGTGGGGTACAAATGCAATAAATAAATAAATAAATTTTTCCTCCAATGCGCACCGGTTCCGACGGTAACTGGCACTTGGTTTGCGCTGACCAGTCACCGCACATGTAGCGCACGAGCCTTTACCACTAGATCAATGGGTGGTGTGTGAAAAGGGTCCACTGCTTCCCAGCAAGGTGGAGTCGTTCACCAGCCGTTTGCCAGATCTCAGCACAACTGCAGACAGTGGCTAGGTTAAACGATTTTTATTATCAAGCCAATAACAGCTGTCACCAACTTCAATACATAGATTATCCCCAAACAAACAGCTTCCAACCACATAGGTTTTCAGTAAAGCAGGTAGAGTGGAGGAGTGGCCTAGCGGTTAGGGTGGTGGACTTTGGTCCTGACGAACTGAGTTCAATTCCCACTTCAGGCACAGGCAGCTCTCCTTGTGACTCTGGGCAAGTCACTTAACCCTCCATTGCCCCATGTAAGCCGCATTGAGCCTGCCATGAGTGGGAAAGCATGGGGTACAAATGTAGCAAATAAAAATAAAGCAGGCTTCCAATAAAGCAGGTAAATGAAGCAGGGTTCCAAATACATCAGGCTTTCAATAAAGCAGGTTTCTCTCACCTCCAACACCCTTCCAAACCCTCAGGAGCTGGCCAACCCTGCCTGGGAACTCTCCCACTCCATAGAGGCTTCTTCCCCCTCCCACCCACCTGGGATTCCTCTCCCCCCTGATCCACCCCTCCTTCCATATCCATCCATTCTTCTGGATGGGCCGCATGGAATATTGATTGCGTATCCAGGGGAACTGAGCTTCTGCCCTCTGCCTCCCCCTAGTGGGGGGCGGAATTATAGGCTCAGCCTGGCTATCCCCCTGGATCCCTCTGCTGGAGCTGGGAATCCATTCCCTTGTTTCCAGAATACTCTCTGCCTCCCTCCTCCCTCCTTGCAATGGCTTCTGGTACTCGTATTTCAGGGTCTAAATGCTTCATCCCAGCCACTCTGGCAGTAGCCTTGTCACAGGTGTTAAGGGCTCAGGCCAGTTTTGGGCACATGCTGGTTTCATTTTTACTGCAGGCCCTTTTCCCGTCCCATTAAAAAAGCACCTTTTTTTTGTAAATGAGGTAAAAACTGGCCTGGCGCTTGCCAAATATATGTACCTACACTACCACAGGCCACTTTTTACCGTGGCTTAATAAAAGTGCCCCTAAGTGACTTGTCCAAAATCACAAGGAGCAGGAATATTTCCTTTCATCCCTAGGTCCTAACCACACCATTTAGGTAATGTTTTCAGTGTGAAATGGCCCATTATGCTCACAGGGAACTGATGTGGAAATTGCGCCCTAGCTGTAAGTCACTCTTCATTCTCTTCCCATAAAAGCGGTATTACAGTGTGACATTTTAATAAATCTGCAAAGCTAATCATTACAAAATGTATGGATTTCAGCTTTCATAATAATAATAAAAAAAAGAAATCTAGTTGAAAAGAAATTATGCCATGTCACAAATTATACTGTACCCCCAGGTTCTCTGCTCTTGGAGACAAGGAATCATCCTTCGGTATTAAAAAAAAAAAAAAAGGCTTTCATTTTATTATTAATTATCACTACAGACTAGAACATTAAATGCTAAAATATACTTAATGTCAACTCAACAGAATTGCAATGACATCAAACTATTTATTAGGGTCTTAGGCAGGCCTGGTTTGAAACTCCCATGTCTCATGCCCGCCAAGGTCCTGAGCACAGCCACAAGGATACGGGCTGCTCCGTCTGCCATCTGGAGCCCATGAATCATGATTTGACCTACTGCGTCTTTTTCACCGTCCACGGGTTAAAACTCCCCGAGGAGCCATGCAGTCCTTTACCTTATCACCTACATAGATTACAGCTAACTAGCATCAGATGGCTGCAGGTCGTTGAAGGCACGTCTATGGCTGGTGTTCATTTTTTTTTTTACTCTTTTCCCCTGGGGAATGCAGGAGCAGAGAGTCTACAGCTGCCACATAAAACTGAAAATGTTTCTGTTTCTTACTGCACCTCAGAGCTCCAGCTTTGTCCAAAAAGATTGTAGACACCCGATCGATATCATACAGTGTCTGGAAGGCAGCACGGCACAGGCCGACGCTACCTTCAGGAAGGAAATTTCTGCACATTTCAGGTGCTTAAACCCCTGCAAGTATCTGACAGAGAAGGTAGGGAATGGACAGTTAATCCTATTCCATTACAGCTGGAAAGACTGTGGACCTGCAGAGATATGGAGGGTGAGGGAGGTTATTTTTGAAGCATCTCTATGCATGAATTTGGATTTTGCTCACACCTTTTGAGCAGTAGCCCGAGGTGAGTTACATTCAGCTACACTGTAAACTGAGGCAACGGAGGGGTAAGTGACTTGCACCAGATCACAAGGAGCAGCAGTGGGTTTTGAACCTGCCACCTCTGGATGTTAAGCAGGGCCGTGCCAACACGGTAAGCGCGGTAAGCACCGCAGGGGGCGCCTGCCTTCAAGGGCACCGCGCCGTAGTTGTATTAAAAAAAACAAACAAACTTACTCCTCCGCTCCATTCCCGATTCCCCAGCACTTTAAATTTACCTCGCTCCGCCTTCGACATCTGCGCAGCATCAGTGAAAGCGCTGCCTGCCTGACGTCTCCGCACCAGCCTTCCCTTCGCTTGTTCGTTCCCTCTGTGTCCCGCCTTCTTCTGATGTCATTTCCTTGAGGGCGGGACACAGAGGGAACGAACAAGCGAAGGGAAGGCTGGTGGAGAGACGTCAGACAGGCAGCGCTTTCACTGACGCTGCGCAGATGTCGGAGGCGGAGAGAGGTAAATTTAAAGCGCCGGGGAATCGGGCACGTGTGCGCACCAACTGATAGTCTGCAGAGGGGCGCCACAGACCCTAGGCACGGCCCTGATGTTAAGCCCAATGCTCTAAACACTAGGCCACTTCTTCACTAGTTACACACATAGACCACAAGTGCCTATAAATGGTGATTTTAGGAAGTGATTGTTTATACATGGAGATCCAACCCAAGCGGAGATATCTAGGAGGCATGGTGATAATGGATAAAGGAGGGAATAAAGCCTCTGAGCAGCTCATTGGTAATGCCTAGAATGCAGTCATTTCCTTCCAATTCTTGCACATCTGCCTCTCGTGTTCCATTGATTATTATTATTATTATTATTATTTATAGACCACCTACAAGCCCAAAAGCTAACACTCCAACTCCCTCATTCCATATAACTTTAATGCCTTGTGATAAACACAGGACTGCCCTACCCTGAGGAGGCTGCCAGAGGGCGCTGTCCTAGGAAAAGTCTGGAAAATGCCCTGATCTGGTCACTAGAGGGAGCCAAAAGGGGTACACCAGTGTAAGGACCGGAAGGGACAGCTAGGGGGTGCTCATGGTATAGGACCTGCCCTTCCCTGAAGAGGCCACCAGGGGGAACTCTCAGAATAGGAGATGGAAAGTTGGAGAGAGTTCTGGGCCTGGACCTTTCTGGGACCAGGGGGAGGGGCCTAAAGAGGTGGGGAGGATAATTAGCCACCCTATAAAGAGCGCCCTCCAAGACAAGAGAGGGAGATGAGATGGGAACCTGGAAAGCCTGAAGCCTGCTGGAGGAGATTACCTGGAAGATGGGAGAGAGGGATCCCTCTAAAAGCCAGGAAGGTAATTACCAGACTATGGACATGTTATTGATGGAACTGTGGATTATTTGAAATGGACTAACAGCCGTGGGGTGGAGGACAGGACTGTAAAGTTGAAGTGAGTGAGGAAAGGCCTGTCCAGGGGAGGAGGCTGTTTACACTGAGACCCAGGTCTAAATTTAGGCACCAGGAAAAACCTAAGCTCAACACCTTTTACTGAATAGCACTTAGAGTGGATTTCTGTGCCCAACGTTGGGCGCCAGGGCTTACACCTGCTGAAACCTGGTGTAAATCCGTTATTCTATAACACTGCGCCTCTTCCATGGCCACACCCTCTTTTGAGTTGCATGTGATCCAATTTGGGCACCCACTGTTATAAAACAGTGCGCAATCATCTCTGCGCACAGGCGTTTGCCTTGACGGTATTATGTAAGCCAAATTGAGCCTGCTAATGGGTGGGAAAATGTGGGATTCAAATATTACAAATTAATTAATTAATTGCTTGTTAAATTCCAATAATTAAATCATAGGAGCTCATTAACTAATTATTTTGCATGCAGACCTGGGATCTATGCCCAATGTTGATCTCCCAAATTTGGGTGACCTTTATAGAATCAAAGTGTTAATGAGTACACATGGGTGGATCCTGGGTAGGGCATAGGTAAAAATCGCAAGTTATGAACTAAAGTGCCACGTTTAGAAGGACGTATTTATGCCTGCTACTAACATGGCATGAATGGATGCACCTCATTGTAGGCGTGTAGATATTGATTTATGTTAGTATTCTATAATGGAACCTTGGTGCCCAGGTGCCATTATAGAATAATGTGAAAATGGTAATGGAATTCAAACATGTATGGATAAACACAAAGGAATCCTGTTTAAAAGGAATGGATCTACGGAATCTTAGCAGAGATTGGGTGGCGACGCCGGTAATTGGAGAGTAAAACCAATGCTGGGTGGACTTCCACGGTCTGCGCCCTGATCATGGTTGAATAGATATGGATGGGCTGGAGTGTAAATTTTAAGGGGCTGCGACGTTAGCTTCAGAACGTTTAGTACAGGAACAGTGCTGGACAGACTTTCACGGTCTGTGCCCTGAGAAAGGCAAGGACAAATCAAACTCGGGTATTCATATAAAGTATCACATACCATGTAAAATGAGTTTATCTTGTTGGGCAGACTGGATGGACCATACAGGTCTTTATCTGCTGTCATGTACTATGTTACTCTTTGGGGTTCTACATGGAATGTTGCTACTAATTGGGATTCCGGAATCTTGTAACTCTTTAGGATTCCAGAATCTTCAGAACTTTTAGTACAAGAATAGTACTGGGCAGACTTCTATGGTCTGTGCCCTGAGAATGGCAAGGACAAATCAAACATATGAAGTATAACATACCATGTAAAATGAGTTTATCTTCTTGGGCAGACTAGGTGGACCGTTCAGGTCTTTATCTGCCATCATTTACTATGTTACTAGAATTCACCCTTAGTGCACTGCATCTAGGCACCTAATTTTGGTGCTCAGGTATAGAATTGTCTTCCAAATGCAAGACTGCACTTTTTCCCGTTGAATCTCCAAAGCTTTGACCATTTCTCAAGGTTTCCTAAATCTCTTACAGTAACTGCAACATTGAGTTCCCAGAATTCTTTATTTTACATTCCCTTTTATCAGTGTTGTATTTCAGTTCCTGTTTCCTGATTTTGACCCTTGACTCCCCAATGCTAAAGTACAAGCGACTTTAGAACCCAGCATTCAAGTGATCGAGAAACTAACGCCTAGAGTTATTAATGTGTGCTACTGATTTAACATAGATAATACCTGTTATTTTACCAAAGGTCCTATTTTATGGAATGGGACTGACTTGCTAATAACATTGTTAACAAGCTCTAATGTAGAAGGACCATTAATAACTGAAGGCTCAATATTCTAATTTAGACATGCATCCAATTTGCTCATGCAATGTAATTGAATAACAAGTCAATTAGTGCCAATCATTGACATTTTAATAAGCAATTATTGGTACTAATTAGATTTAATTAGAACTTACACCCTTAAATTTTGCACAAGAGTAAAAAAAAAGGGTGGTGGAAATAAGTACATAAGTAATGCCACACTGGGAAAAGACCAAAGGTCCATCGAGCCCAGCATCCTGTCCCCGACAGCGGCCAATCCAGGTCAAGGGCACCTGGCAAGCTTCCCAAACGTACAAACATTCTATACATGTTGTTCCTGAAATTGTGGATTTTTCCCAAGTCCATTTAGTAACGGTCTATGGACTTGTCCTTTAGGAACCATCCAACCCCTTCTTAAACTCTGCGAAGCCAACCACCTTCACCATGTTCTCCGGCAACGAATTCCAGAGTTTAATTATGCGTTGGGTGAAGAAAAATGGGAGGCTCATGGATGGAAGAGGAGCATTCCTAGCATTTATGTGCATTGTAATAGATTAAGGGGGGGGGGGGGGGGAATATGTGTTCAATTTAGGCACATACATTTGCAGCATGTTTCGGTTGGTGCTAATGGCCGCATCTAAAGTTAGACGCAATCCCCAGGCTTAAGCGCTATTCTATATACTGCCCCTAACTTTAAGAGTACCCTTTAGAATAACACTGTTTTTCAGTGCCATATATAGAATTCACCCCTTTGCGGGCAAATTCAGTCCACTAACCAAGCTGTGGCAAACGGGGGCCTGTGGTGGTGTTGGCCGTGTGTTCGTGATGTTCACCGAGGCTCCCTTTTAACGCATCTGGTAAAAGGTAGGTCTTTCTGTTTTTAAAGAAATGGCCGTGTGGCAAGTGAAACACTTAACAAGCGGCCATTTCGGGGGGGGGGGGGGGGGAGCCCTTACCACCACCCATTGAAGTGGTGGTAAGGGCTCCAGCAGTAAGTGAGCAGTGCTGCCGGGTATACACCGGCGCTACAAAAATGAATATAATTTTGTAGTGTCGAATATTGACGGCGCGCTGGGGGTGGGAAGTACCGCCGGGCTTTTTAGCAAGCGGTAAGCTTATTTGTACCTGGGGCAATGGAGGGTTAAGTGACTTACCCAGATTCACAAGGAGCTGCAGTGGGAACTGAACCCAGTTCCCCAGGATCAAAGTCTGCTGCACTAACCACTAGCAACAGTCCATGCAGAATCTCAAATAGTATCAACATTCCATGTAGCATCTCAATTAGTAGCAGTGTAGAATCTCAAATAGTAACAATATTCCAATGTAGAATCTCAAATAGTAGCAATGTTCCATGTTCAACATTCCGCTAGGGGCCCTAGGTTAGAATAGCAAAACAACTGCCCTTATGCGCCAAGTTAACCGGAGACCAGTCTGAATATCGTTCAGTGCCTGGTTAACTTCCAGGTCAGCACACATATGCAGATATTACTACTACTACTACTACTTATCATTTCTATAGCGCTACAAGGCATATGCAGCGCTGTACACCATACACAAAAATGACAGTCCCTGCTCAAAGAGATTACAATCTAGATAAGACAGGTAAACAAACAGAACAATAAGGGTAAGGGAATAAAGAGGTGAGGATAAAAGGACAGGGCACTTGAGTAGTAGGAGTCAAAAGTATTGGTAAAGAGGTGGGCTTTAAGTTTGGACTTGAAAACGGCCAAAGACGGGGCTAGACATAGAGGCTCGGGTAGTCTATTCCAGGCGTGAGGTGCAGCAAGATAAAAGGAATGGAGTCTGGAATTAGCAGTAGAGGAGAAGGGGATAGATAAGAGAGAATTATCTACAGAACGGAGTACCCGAGAGGGGGCGTAGGGAGAGACAAGAGTGGAGAGGTACTGGGGAGCGGCAGAGTGAATGCACTTATAGGTCAATAAGAGACTTATTGACCTATAAGTATATTAAATACCAGGAGCTGTGCATTGGATATCTGGGGTTAGGTCAGCTTACTGCCCTGGGCTGAATGTTCCCCCCTGTGAGCTTTCCTCACAGTGGAGGACAAAGCAGTGCAGCAGACTTGTTAATCTACTTGGATATGCAAAAATAAGGGTCAACAATCAAGTCTTGATTAACTCAGTACATTTGTGACCAGCTCTCAAGAGTTACTCACAAGTGGAAAAGGTCTCACTTCTCATAGTAGTAATTAGATTTTTACAGTGAATGTAACACAGCTACTGCCTGTTGCTTACAGACTGGTAAAAGCAGCTCACTTATGGATCTCTCAACATTCAAAGATACTGGCTTACAACACAAGAAATGTGCTTGATCTCGCATGGATTTTCAAGTGATAAAATAGTAAAAGAAAGACTATATTGTTATTTTTATGTTTCATTGGAGAAGTTTACACGTCCAAACTTAAAATAAACAAATGTAGGCCAAAGAAAGGAAAGTTTAAAAGTGTCTCCTATGTAATTATTCCTTAAGCATTTCCAGACCACAAATTATATCTTCTGTATTGAAAAGAGGCAATTTACAGCTCAGCATGTCTTGTGTAGTGGCAACCCCTTATTAACGAGACAAAAGATGCATTGATTAGTATTTGGCCTACGGTCTGCTGTCTTTAAAATTGCCTCTTACGCTTTTAAAAACTTTGGTGCATCGGCAAAGTTGCTGAGAAATAAAAACGCTAGGGCTAAATCTAAACTTACTGCAAGTAACAGCTTTGGCTCTTGATATGATGGAGATGTGAAGGATAATTCTAGAAAGGGCACCTATTTTAGACAACAAGAAAGCAGTACCTAGCTGAAACCAGTTCTATAAAGGAAAGTAGCCTAGTGGTTAGTGCAGCTGACTTTGATCCTAGGGAACCGGGTTCACTTGTTCCCACTGCAGCTCCTTGTGACTCTGGCCAAGTCACTTATTCCTCCATTGCCCAAGGTACAAATAAGTACCTGAATATATACTATGTAAACTGCTTTGAGTGTAGTTGCAAAAACCACAGAAAGGTGGTATATCAAGTCCCATTTCCTGTTCCCTATTTGAGATTCTACATGGAATGTTGCTACTATTTGAGATTCTGGAATATTGCTACTATTTGAGATTCTACATGGAATGTTGCTAGTGGAGGAGTAGCCTAGTGGTTAGTGCAGTGGAACATGGAATGTTACTACTATTTGAGATTCTGTTGCTACTATTTGAGATTCTAAATGGAATGTTGCTACTATTTGAGATTCTTTGTTGCTGCTATTTGAGATTCTACGTGGAATGTTGCTACTATTTGAGATTCTTTTGTTGCTACTATTTGAGATTTTGTTGCTACTATTTGAGATTCTACATGGAATGTTGCTAGTGGAGGAGTAGCCTAGTGGTTAGTGCAGCAGACTTTGATCCTGGGGAACTGGGTTTAGTTCCCACTGCAGCTCCTTGTGAATCTGGGTAAGTCACTTAACCCTCCATTGCCCCAGGTACAAATAAGTACCTGTATATACTATGTAAATCGCTTTGAATGTAACTGCAGAAAAGTGGTATGTCAAGTTCCATTCCCTTTTGAGAATATAGAACCACATTTACCCATATGCAATTAGGTACAACCACACAAATGTTCACACATAATTTGTAAAGAAATACACATCACTTATAGTATTCTATAATTTACATGTTTAAATGCATGTCCCACCCATGTGTATACCCACCTTCAGACTACATGCTTTGGCACTTATGGAAGTGTTTAGGACTAGTTTCCACACGGAGAAAAAGAAATCCTAATGCTTTAGTATTCTCTAAAGCATACCTATATTTTATTAGAATAGGTTTAAATTTCTGATGGTATATAGACTACGCCAATCACCTCTCCATGTTAAGTGACTTGCCCAAGATCACAAGGAGCAGCAGCGGGATTTGAACTGGATTGCAAGACCGGTGCTCTAACCACTAGGCTACCTGACCCCTACTGTACCAAGACATTCTAATCTACCTCCAGTTTACCATATTGCATCAAAGGGTTTGTGGTTCCTGCTTTCCCTGGAGAAACTAGAAGAGGTGCTTATATGGACTGGATCAGTGCATCAGGGCTTTCTGGGTCATGTGGCAGCTCTTAGCGATATAAACCAAACACACAGAGTACTAAAATGTGTTTTCTGTCAATTGCATAGTTAGTTTGTATTAGAATTCTAAGAAACTGTAGTTATTTTTCTGTTCACTAATGTGTTTCCTTTAGGCTAACATCTAATTAAAATGGATTTTAAATTTAAGGAACCATATGCTCAAAATTATGAAGAATAAAATGTTTCATGTTGATTCTTGCAAATATATTCAATAAAGTCGGTGCATTTAGATTGATATTTCTGGTTCCTTGTAATTCTTCTGAAAAGGAAAAAGTCTTAGGTTAGAATGGGTCCACTTTATAGCACGAGGGGTAGATGACGGTCTCCCACACCAAGAAAGGATATCGAGTGACCAGTGTCGTCTCTGCAGGAACTGGTTCACCAGAGATCTACCAATGTGAAGTAGATAGCAACAGTAGGTACCCGGTCAAAATAGCCCCGACAAAAAAGCTCCCGACATAATAGCCCCTGACATACCAGCCACTGTCAAAACGGCCTGCCCACAATATAACCCTTGACAAATTAGCCCCCTGACAAAAGGGCCCTGCCAAGAATATGGCACTGCATTTTTTTCCTAATAATCTTACTTTGCCAAACAGGATAACGTTGGCAAGACTATGAAAATGATGGCAATATTTGTTTTTTTTAATTAGCATGTTGATGGAAGAATAGTTTCCTTAAAGAGCAGAACAGATCATGAATACCAGTTGGCAGCTGTAGAATCTTGTTTATTGATATATGCTTTATACAATGCAATGCTGGTTGGAGCCTTTATCAGTGAAGATTTCACTTTTTGTGATGTGCTAATTTTTTTCTAGGGGGCTGTTTTGTCAAGGGTTATTTTGTCAAGGGCTATTTTGTTACAAGGCTGTTTTGTTGGGGCTATTATGTTTCATTTATTTATTTATTGCATTTGTATCCCATATTATCCCACCTCTTTGCAGGCTCAATGTGGCTTACAATTATTCATCTTGGGTACTGGAAATAGAAGTGAATATACGTTAGGTTTACAGAGGGTTTGTGTTACATGGTGGTGAATTACATGATGGTGTTAAAGCAAAAGACATTATAAGACAGTACTAGAAGTTCAAAAGATTATACAGTTACACATGTTGATCTTTGTGATATATCTTGTCGAAGAGATAGGTTTTCAGTTGTTTACGGAAATTGGTCAGTTCATAGACCGTTTTCAGGTTACGTGGCAACGCATTCCAGAGTTGCGTGCTTGTATAGGAAAAGGTAGATGCGTGCATTAATTTGTATTTCAGACCATTACACTTGGGAGGATGAAGATTAAGGAATGTGCGAGAAGATTGTTTTGCGTTCCTGGGTGGTAGTTCTCTTAGGTCTGACATGTAGGCTGGGGCGTTATCATGGATGATTTTATGCACTAGGGTGCAAAGTTTGAACGTGATGCGTTCTTTTAGTGGGAGCCAGTGTAGTTTTTCTCGCAGGGGTTTCGCGCTTTCGTATTTTGATGTGCCGAATATTAGTCTGGCTGCCGTTGGGGTGCCAAAACTATCTCTGCTTTGTTTTTTGGCTGCTTGGGTTTAGCCTGCGAGTCATATGTTGGACAGATCCCAGAAGAAAAGCTGTTCAACCCACCTGCCAGTAGAGGGCATTGTTCAATCCTCTGAATGGTCCACCTCAACAGTTCAGTGGAGGGGCAAATCCTAGGAGCAGCACACCCTACAACCTGTGCAGGTTTCTTTTAACTGGAAAAGAGAGAACTCGGCTGCCAAGTGTCCAAACTTCCAGAGGACCAGGGCTTAACTTCTAGGGGGGACATCCTGGAACACAATTCCATCACTTCTTTTGACATTCCAGGGCAGCCTGTATTCTGCCCCTCCCTCCCAGGCAATCTTGCAAGAAGAGGAGGGGGGGGGGTAGAGGGGAGCATTCATTGTACTCCCAAATCCTGCCCCTCTTTTCCTGTTGCTGCTACCTCTGCCCCTTATGTTATCTTGTTCCACTTCCATTTTGTCGACAACTTAAGCTCTACAGAGAACAGGTGTAGCCGAGTTTCTGGCCACCCACTGGAAAATAGGCAAGTGGAAAACAATTAACCTGTAAATCAGGAGCGTAGCCAGACACCCAATTTTGGGTGGGCCTGGGCCCAAGATGGGTGGGCAGAAGAACTCTGCCCTGTCCCACAAGTGATTTGGTCTCTCCCTCTCTCGCCTGCATACCATATGGTCTCTGAAACATCCCCCTCCCCCCATACTTTTTAAATAGCAGATTTTCACTGGCAGCAAGCAGCAAATAATACACACTGCTCATGTTGGTTCCACAGCCTTCCCTCTGATGCAACTTCCTCTTTCCGCATAGGCGGGAATACATCAGAGGGAAGGGTGGTATGCAGGAAGGACAGGAATTTTCGGCTGGTGGGGCTTGGGAATCCCTGCCAGACACTTCATAGGTGTGCTGCTACTGGGTGGGCCTGAGCCCAAAGTAGGTGGGCCTGGGCCAGTGGCGTAGCAAGGGCGGGGTGGTGGGGGCGGTCCGCCCCGGGTGTCAACGGGTGGGGGGGTGCATCCATCCACCCCCCCCCCGGCGCAGCGCCTCCCCCCCGACATGGTCCTCACCTGCCTACGAGCTCCATCCATCGCAGCGCTGCTGTAAAGAAGAAATCGCTTCGTCGGCCCTTCCCTCACTCACTGTGTCCCGCCCTCTGACATAACTTCCTATTTCCTCAAGGGTGGGACACAGTGAGTGAGGGAAGGGCCGACGAAGCGATTTCTTCTTTACAGCAGCGCTGCAGATGGATGGAGCTCGTAAGCAGGTAGGGACCGTGTCGGGGTGGCGCTATGCTGGGGGGGGGGGTCCACGCCGGTGGGGGGGGGTGTCGTGTTGGTCTGCACCCGGGGGGGGGGGGGTGCAGTGACGATCTGCCCCGGGTGGCAGCCGCCCCCACTACGCCACTGGCCTGGGCCCACCCTTGGCTACACCACTGCCAATGTAAATAAATGCATAAAGGAACTCCCTTGTAAGGGACCATCTGGAAAGTGATCTGTATGGTTTCAAAAAGATCAGGTACCAGAACTTCTTTTGGTCGCTCTTGAGTTCCTCTAATTCAAGGCTGCGCAAACTCACAAAGAATCCGGTTGCAAGGGAGTAAAGTCTGCTTGATTGAAAAACAAAGATCCCAGGAGCTCTTGAATTGTAAATGCAGATCATTGATATTACAGCCCTCCTTCAGTTTCCTGGGTAATGAGTTTGAAATGCCATCTGAGTCGAAAGGAATGCTATTCAACCCCCAAATGGAATGATTTCGAGGGAACGTTAAGCAAGGATTCTGGCATTTGAGTGAGTCTGACAGGCTCATCATTAGGAAGGTACAATCTTTAAAAAGGTTGCAACCTTTTTGCAACTTGGCTAAACAAATCTTAAAGAAGTTGACATAATTTTGAAAATATGAGGCGAACCCTTACTGATTCTGGACAGAGTTTTTCCTGGATTCACTAGGGAAACATGCTGACAGATTTCCCCAGTGAATCCGGACACCCCACCCCCTCCTCCAAAATGTTGTCAAAATGACTGGTTTTAATTGAGTTTTAAATATTTATATAAGCTAACTGTAATGATATTTTAGTGATATGGTTTCCTATGGTTGGACACGGATATATCTCTCTACATATTATTATCACCCATCTCTTGATCGATACGGGTCATATAGTTTGCTATATCGTATGCTCAAAGGTTTCACATGCATGATGAGTTTCCTAAGGAATTAAACATATGTGCTGTATGTTGAAGAACATGGTAGAAGGGTGGTGGGGGAGACCTGTGATAGAAATATTCAGTTATATAACAGGCTCTATACAGCGGGCAATTTTCACGTAATTACCAATATACAATATTAGTAATTAAGTTGGCTTTTATTTGGCAACATGGAGGAGTGGCCTAGTGGTTAGAGCACTGGCCTTGTAATCCAGAGGTGGCTGGTTCAAATCCCACTGCTGCCCCTTGTGATCTTGGGCAAGTCACTTAACCCTCCATTGCCTCAGGTACAACTAAGTACCTGCATATACTATGTAAACTGGTTTGAATGTAGTTTCAAAACCACAGAAAGGCAGTATATCAAGTCCAATTTCCCTTTCCCTATCTGAGATTCCACATGGAATGTTGCTACTATCCCTGCCTCCCAACCACCGGCTCTGGCACAGACTGTATAAGTCTGCCCAGCATTAGTCACCTCTCCCCACTCCAGTCGGTTCAAAACTCTGCTGCCTGTCTCGTCTTCCGCCAGGGTCGCTTTACTCATACTACCCCTCTCCTCAAGACCCTTCACTGGCTCCCTATCTGTTTTCGCATCCTGTTCAAACTTCTTCTACTAACCTATAAATGTACTCACTCTGCTGCTCCCCAGTATCTTTCCACACTCGTCCTTCCCTACACCCCTTCCTGTGCACTCCGCTCCATGGATAAATCCTTCTTATCTGTTCCCTTCTCCACTACTGCCAACTCCAGACTTCGCGCCTTCTGTCTCGCTGCACCCTACGCCTGGAATAAACTTCCTGAGCCCCTACGTCTTGCCCCATCCTTGGCCACCTTTAAATCTAGATTGAAAGCCCACCTCTTTAACATTGCTTTTGACTCGTAACCACTTGTAACCACTCGCCTCCACCTACCCTCCTCTCTTCCTTCCCGTTCACATTAATTGATCTGATTACTTTATTTATTTTTTGTCTATTAGATTGTAAACTCTTTGAGCAGGGACTGTCTTTCTTCTATGTTTGTGCAGCGCTGCGTACGCCTTGTAGCGCTATAGAAATGCTAAATAGTAGTAGTAGTAGTAGTAGCATTATCCCCGCCTCCCAACCACCAGCTCTACCACCCAATCTCAGCTAAGCTTCTGAGGATCCATTCCCTCGGAACAGGATTCCTTTATGTTTATCCCACGCATGTTTGAATTCCGTTACCATTTTTCTCTCCACCACCTCCCATGGGAGAGCATTCCAAGCATCCACCACTCTCTCCGTGAAAAAATACTTCCTGACATTTTTCTTGAGTCTGCCCCCCTTTGAATCTCATATCATGCCCTCTAGTTCTACCGCCTTCCCATCTCCGGAAAAGGTTCGTTTGCGGATTAATACCTTTCAGATATTTGAACGTCTGTATCATATCACCCCTGTTCCTCCTTTCCTCCAGGGTATACATGTTCAGGTCCGCAAGTCTCTCCTCATACGTCTTGTAACGCAAATCCCATACCATCCTCGTAGCTTTTCTTTGCACCGCTTCAATTCTTTTTACATCCTTAGCAAGATACGGCCTCCAGAACTGAACACAATACTCCAGGTGGGGCCTCACCAACGACTTATATAGGGGCATCAACACCCCCTTTCTTCTGCTGGTCACACCTCTCTCTATACAGCCTAGAAACCTTCTGGCTACGGCCACCGCCTTGTCACACTGTTTCGTCGCCTTCAGATCCTCAGATACTATCACCCCAAGATCCCTCTCCCCGTCGGTACCTATCAGACTCTCACCGCCTAACACATACGTCTCACTGCCTAACACATGCAAGTGCATTCTCCATTTTCCATGCTAACAATCTGTTCCCCCCCCCCCCCCCCCCCCCCACACACACACTAGTATTGTGTAGACAGGCTGGCTGCTAATTAATGTAGCTGTCACCCACCCACCCATCTTTTGAACAAATGAATTTGTGATTCAAAAGGGGAATTGTGTTTCCCAAATCTTATCTGCACCAACCAAAACCCTCTTGTTCAGCTAGATACATTGATTTGTTTTCCGGAACTGTAATTCTGATAGCATTAGAGAATTAAATTGTTTGCAACAATTCTTCCTGTGGAGAATAAAATGGGAAAAAGCAAAATTAGCAAAGGCAATTACAGTTATTGAAGGATACGCTAAGCAACCCTGCGGACATGGGGCTAGGCTTTTCCCTGTACAGCGTGTTTTCCTAGTTTTTAATGACCTCTACGGCACTTCTGCTTAGCAGTTAGCACCTTCTGTTGTATCTGCTTGACTAACGACTGATAAACAAGAGAAGCAGAAAGAGCAGTCCAGTCTATAACTGACCATTCATGCTATGCACAACGGTGCAGGCTGCCTTTGAACCTCCTTAATTCTTGAGACCTTAGGTTTAGAGGTTCTCCAGGGATACACATTTTAGTTTTGATCGTCCTTGTTTCATTCAACATGCACTAAGCAATATGTGTTAACAGAAAAGATCACACAATATTGCATGTTAGCACATGCTCTTCCTATATAATAATTCTCACCTCCAACGTTCTGACTTGCTGCCTGGGACCGTGGCTCATTCCGAGTTGGTCTGCTAGGCTCCGTAGATCAGGCTGATATCACCGTAGCCATTATGATGTCAACTTCAGAACCCGGGGGGGGGGGGGGGGGAAAGACATGCCTCACAGCTGATTCATGTCCAGAGGAGGGTCGCTGGACATGGGTGGCTGGAGGGGGGGGCAGGGGAGAGAGGAGGGTCACTGGACATGGGTGGCTGCAGGGGGTCACTGGACATGGGTGGCTGCAGGGGGGGCAGGGGAGAGAGGAGGTTCACTGGACATGGGTGGCAGGAGGGGGGTAGGGGAGAGAGGAGGTTCGCTGAACATGGGTGGCTGCAGTGGGCACAGGGGGAGAGGAGGGTTGCTGGACATGGGTGGCTGCAGGGGGAGAGGAGGGTCACTGGACATGGGTGGCTGCAGGGGAGCCGAGGAAAACCTTGCTAGCGCCCGTTTCATTTGTGTCAGAAACGGGCCTTTTTTACTAGTTCTTGTATATATATATATATTTATTTATTTATTGCATTTGTATCCCATCTCTTTGCAGGCTCAATGTGGCTTACAATTATTCATCATGGGTACTGGAAATAGAAGTGAATATACGTTAGGTTTACAGAGGGTTTGTGTTACATGGTGGTGAATTACATGATGGTGTTAAAGCAAAAGACATTATAAGACAGTTCTAGAAGTTCAAAAGATTATACAGTTACACATGTTGATCTTTGTGATATATCTTGTTGAAGAGATAGGTTTTTAATAGTTTGCGGAAATTGGTCAGTTCATAGACCGTTTTCAAGTTACGTGGCAGCGCATTCCAGAGCTATCACAATTGGATTGACACATGTTGCTGTACCATTCGAAAGGTCTGAATTACAACTCAGAAACGGAACGTAGCAACCAGTGGTGTAGCCACAAGGGTTGCCCAGGAGAGCCTGCTCCCCCCCCCCTCACTTTGGGCTCAGGCCTCCAAACCTGTGGCACCATCCGTTGCTATGGCTGGCGGGGATCCCCAAGCTCTGCCAGCAGAAGAGGTCCATTTCTGGCAACCAGAAACTCTCCAATGCTAGTAGTTGATAGTACTTTCCATGGTCTGTGAGTAGAGGAGTGTGGTAGCCGTGTTAGTCCACTCTTAAGGTTATCAATAGAAATCAAACAAAATAAAACATGGAAAAGAAAATAAGATGATACCTTTTTTATTGGACATAACTTAATACATTTCTTGATTAGCTTTCGAAGGTTGCCCTTCTTCCTCAGATCGGAAATAAACAAATGTGCTAGCTGACAGTGTATATAAGTGAAAATATTCAAGCATTACTATGACAGTCTGACAGGGTGGGAGGATGGGGGTGGGTAGGAGGTATGCATGGGGACATCAAAGCATATCTTTGATATTCTAACAGGATGGGTGTGGACAGGTGAGGGAAGGGGTGATCAACAGAGAATTACAGCTTTATGGTTTATAATGGGCTAGGAACCCCAGGTCCTTGTTAAGTCCTTTCTGTTGGGTGTTAAAATATTCAATCATTCTGACTTCAAATGTCTTATGTTCTTGTATGGTTTTAAAGTTACCTTTCAGTATTCTCACTGTGAAATCACTGGTACAGTGTCCTGGTTCTGTGAAGTGCTGTCCCACTGTTGTGGGGGCCCTACTGGCTGTATTGTTCATGTGATGTCTATGTAAATGGAATCATGGTCTGTGAGAAAACAGCATGGCAGATGGTCCACTAGATCCAATGTGGAAGACACAAAAGAGAAGCAGACTCCTAGGAATTCAAACACAGCTGCCCAACATGGCCGTGCTTCGCCAAACTTCAGCTGCATCAGGGGCAAAATCACTTTTATGAATGGACCAGGGGAAGGAACATTGCTATCTGAATTTTTTTTATCAGTTTGACCAGTTGTGGTGAAGTTTGAGGTTTTACACCAGCTGGTAATTTTGCCCTTGATGCAGATGGATTTTGGAGAAACATGGCTATGTTAGGCAACTGTGCTTGAATTCCTGGGAACCTTTATGTATTAATAAAGATAGTCTGCTCTTCACAAGAGGTCTCCTTCTGGTGGACAGAAATTCTCCAACGCTGACAGTTGGCAGAACTTTTTCTCTTTTGTACTTTCTATGTGCTGCCACCATGCTGACCCCCACCTCCACATTCTCAGTTTTCGTGCATGTGTGAAAACTGGGCATGCGATGGGGGTCGGCACGTTGGAAAGTTCTGCCAACTGTCAGCGTTGGAGAATTTCTGTCCACCAGAAGAAGACCTCTTCCACTGGTAGGTCTTGAGGATCCCCACCAGATAAGGTCATGTATTTGAGTTTTGTAGGGTGGAGGTACGGAGAGCTGGATAAGGGTAGGGCAAAATTGTGTGCCCTCCACTCTGAGATCAGGCATCCTCAAAACTGAATGTCTGGCTAAGTGACTGGTAACAGCAGATAAAGACTATAAGGGTTATCTGGTGTATAGGCAGTGGAATGGGGTGTACCACAGGGGTCATGGCCATATCAACGTTTTGCTGCACATGGCATCAGCAATCAGGAAGATGAAGGGTAGGGGACTTCATGGATTTCGGTCCTCCAAACTAAAAGATGTTTGGCTGCTCCTAATCCAGTCTGCCTGTTGATTGGATAGAATCTTCTGATTAGTGGTGAGTGCTTGGGCAACAGGCAAGTCACATGGACTCTTTGGGCCTGATCAACGCCTCTTCCCTGTAGACACAGAATCAGAGAAAACCTTATTGAATTAGGCTCTCCATATCCATGATCAGAGGAACCTAGCTCTCACGTCAACTTGAGTGGTCTTCCACCATCTATCACAAAGAAAATGTTTCTGCTTCAGCCAAACCCAGAGTTCTCCGCCCCACCCCCAAAACACAATAAGCTGCTGGGAGACGAGAATGACCAAGAAACATGCATGGTAAAGAGATCCTGTGAGTAAACAAACAAATTGGAATCATCTTTAATCCAACAATGGAAGTGTGAGAACCAATAGGCAGTGCAGAATTACTCACCGCTGTGGCTTTAGTTTGAATGCTGCTGTATCTCGTTTAAAATAAGTGACTAAATCAAAATCAAACTACGTGTTTGGGAATGTCAAGTCCTTTTTATCAGACACTTTTTAAAAAAATAATAACTCTGAAGCGAAAAACCTATGGCTGCAGTTCGAAGTTCCTGCAAATAATCTGAGATGTTCGTGGTTCTAGCACTTTCTCTCATGTTGCTTTCTGCAGTCACCAAGACGTTCAGACTTAACATTAGAGAAATTATATAATGACAAGCAATCGAATTCATTTACATTCTCCAGGCAGGTACACACATGAAGTGAAGGATAAGGTTGTTGTTTGTTATGCAGCCTAGCTGAAGGAGGAAGATGAGTGGGAGACCATAATTACCAATCGTTTGTAGATTGATGAAGTGGATAATGAGAGGTGCCGATGACATATTTTGTGTGGCTTCTTTTTTTTTTTTTTAATTTTAAATATTAAATGCAAAACTGAACAAGTTTTTCAGTCACAAGAACCAAGTCTTCGGCAGAAGAGGTAGAGATTAAAGCAATTGTAAACAGATAAGGGACTCTTGGCCTGTTCACCTAGCTCATTCGACATGTTCCTGAGGAACATTCATTTTGAGTTTCTCATGCTATTCATTTCTACATTTTAGCTCATGCTAAGGATATTACTTTAGAAGCATCTCCACATTGTAACGCTCCCAGCCACGGAGGAGCGTGATAGGGCCCCCCTCACAGCCTGTGTCCTGCCCTGCTCAGTCTCTGCACTTTTACAGTCTGGAAGTTTCCTTTTACCCGTCCGCGTTCTGGGGTTTGGAATTCCACAGGGTCCTTTGCAATCCACCGGACCACGGGGAGAGCTATATTGTAATCCACAGTCATGGCTATCTCCTTCAACCTCTTTGCTTTTACAGTCTGGAGGTTTCCCTCTTAGCTGTCCCCATTGTTGGCCCCTTAAACAGAGTTTTAGCTCTGGGAGCAAACTTTTTCCTAAAGTTTCCTTACAAACGTGTTTTATCTTTCCAGGGTAAAGATTTTATTTCTGGGGATTCTGTAGAGTTGGAACATTTCTTTAAAGTCAAGAGAAATCATTTTTCCTTTAGTTTTTTTTTTTTTTTTATTTGTACCCCGCACTTTTTCCCACTCATGGCAGGCTCAATGCGGCAGGCAATGGAGGGTTAAGTGACTTGCCCAAAGTCACAAGGAGCTGCCTGGGCCGGGAATTAAACTCAGTTCCTCAGGACCAAAGTCCACCACCCTAACCACTAGGCCACTCCTCATGTAAATTTACACGTTAGTAATTTGCTAAGATGTCGACCTAGCTTGAATTTCCTTATTGAGTTTGGTTTTTGTAGGTATTTTACCTCCATTGATGTGGGCTAGTGCAATTTCCTTGTTTAAACTTTGTATTGTGTGTATATTTTTGTGATAACTTTCTCGTACATGTATTCTTTTGTGATTATGTACTTTCAATAAAGAATAAAAACAAAAGATAATGAAATGTTGTTTCATAGTAATATGTAAGTATGATGACTAAATAAGTAATTAACATGTCTCACTGAAATTCAAAGTGGTTGCTGAGAACAGCAAAAAGTGCTGGGGGTTACTTGTTTTGTTTCATTGTTTTTTTGTTTTTTTTTTTACCTTTGCTGTTCCTTTATTTAATATGCTGTTTCCATATTTCCACAACAAATTTAGGGGCCCTTTTACTAAGCCACGTAGGCGCCTATCAGGCTTATTTTCAAAAGAGATCGCCGGCGTTCTTCCAACACAAATCGGGAGATTGCCGGCGATCTCCTGAAACCGGCCAAATCGGTATAATCGAAAGCCGATTTTGGCCGGCTTCAACTGCTTTCCGTCGCATAGCCGGCGAAATTTCAAGGGGGCATGTTGGTAGGGTAGTGAAGGCGGGACAGAGGCAGGATGGGGCGTGCTCACGAGATGGCCGGCTTCGCCCGATAATGGAAAAAAAAAAGCCAGGCTTGACGAGCATTTCGCCAGCTTTACTTAGTCCCTTTTTTTTCATGACCAAGCTTCAAAAAGGAGCCCCAACTGACCAAATGACCACCGGAGGGAATCGGGGATGACCTCCCCTTACTCCCCCAGTGGTCACCAATCCCCTCCTACTATCATTTAGCTGTCTGTGATTGGCTGAGAGAGACCTGAAGGGGCATAATCAAAAGGGAGGGACATCCAAGTAAGTGGAGCTGTGGCCAAGTGGTTAGAGCACCGGGTCTTGTAATCCAGCGGTGGCCAGTTTAAATCCCACTGGTACTACTGAAAAAGTTGTCCCTGACGAGCACTTCAATATTTTTGTTTGAAGCCGGCCATCTGTAAACCCGGCGATCTCAACATTTGACCTAAATGTTGAGATTTAGCCAGCCCCAACCGTATTATCGAAAGTAAAGATGGCCGGCCATCTTTTTCGATAATACGGTTGGCACCACCCCTTTGCAGAGCCGGCCCCGAAGATGGCCGGTCATATAGATGGCCGGCGCCGTTCGATTATGCGTGCCCAACACATGTCAATTTGGAGTTACTGCCTGGCTACCGTGTGGCCCAGGCAGTAATTTCATATTTTACGCATGTCCACTACGTATGCCGGAAAATAATTTTTATTTTCCTGGACAGGGCAAATCCTGGTGGTAATCATCACTCTATGTGTGCAGACGATTACCGCACAGTTACCACTTGAGACCTTACCTCTAAGTCCATGAGTGGCGGGCGGTAAGGTCTCAGACCCAAAATGGACGCGTGCCAATTTTTGGCAAAAATTTTAAAAAGGCCTTTGTTACAGACACACTGAAAAACGGATGTGCGCGCACCCAAATCATGTGCCAACACTAGCGCAGTCCATTTTTCAGCGCACCTTAGTAAAACGACCCCTTATACCTTAACATTTTCAGGGTCAAAGTTCTGCAAAGCTCTGTTTACCGTTAATGTAACAGATGCCATCATCACTCATAAAAAAGCCTCTGTTCCCTCTGTGATGTACCCGAACTTCAGGTTGCCATGTTATGGATGGCACATCACCTCTTGCTACAGCAGGCAAATAATCCAAGGAGTTAATTTACAAGTAAATTACTGCAGCCTGCAGGAAGCCTGCAGAAACCTGTTCTTATCTGGAGAGAATCACAAGCTGTGGTGACTGGGAGAGTTTTCAGCCTGCTAGTGCACTCTCAGAAATTATTTCTACATGTCTGCCGGCGCAGGGTAATCGGTGCAATGGAGAGGCAAAGCAAGGCAGGACCGCTGCGGAATACAAATGGATCCTCTTTGTTTATCTCAAAGCCTGTTCCCTTTACAAACATTTCGAAAAGTGCACGCAGCGAGAAATAATGTGTCCGATCACTATGGATTCTAGATACAGCTGCATGCAACAATAACCAGATCTGATGGCAACAATAATTCACCTGCCACCAAAGTCACAACGGCAGCCTGTGCATTTATAGTTTTGTGGCAGGCAAGGGAGAAATAAGGATTAATTAAGAACATAAGTGTTGCCATTCCGGGACAGACCGACGATCCATCAAGCCCAGTATCCTGTTTCCAACAGTGGCCAATCCAAGTACCTGGCAAGATCCCAAAAGAGTAAAAAAAAAAAAAAAAACACTTTATGGCTTTATTCTAGAAATAAGCAGTGGATTTTCCCAAATCCATTTTAGTAATGGCTTATGGACTTTTCTTTTAGGAAATTATCCAAACCCTTTTAAACCCTGCTAAGCTAACTGCTTTTTACCACATTCTCTGGCAAAGAATTTCAGAGAGAAGAAATATTTTCTCCAATTTGTTTTAAATGTACTACTTAGTAGCTTCATTGCATGCATGTGTTTTTGGAAAGAATAAACAAGTTCCACTCCATTCAGTATTTTATAGACCTCTATCATATCTCCCCTCATCTTTTCTCCAAGCTGAAGAGCCCTATCCATTTTAGCGTTTCCGCATAAGGAAGTCATCCCATCCCCTTTATCATTTTGTCGCCCTTCTCTGTACCGTTTCCAATTCCGCTATATCTTTTTTGAGATGGTGACCAGAATTGCATACAGTATTCGAGGTGCAGTCACACAATAGAGCGATACAAAGGCATTACAATGTTCTCATTTTTGTTTTCCATTCTTTTCCTAATAATTCCTAACATTCTATTTGCTTTCTTAGCTGCTGCTGCACACTGAGCAGAAGGCTTCAATGTATTTTCAACAATGACACCTAGATCTTTTTTTCCTAGGATTTGACTTCTAGTGTGGAACCTTGCATCACGTAGCTATAGTCTTGGGTTCCTCTTTTCCACATGCACCACTTTGTACTTGCTCACATTAAATGTTATCTGCCATTTGGATGCCCAGTTTCCCAGTCTTGTAAAGTCCTCTTGCACTTTTCAAAATCCTCTTGTGACTTAACATCTTTGGATAACTGTGTCATCAGCAAAGTTAACTACCCCACTAGTTATTTACGTCTTTAGATTATGAGAGAATGCTGAAAAAAACAAAAAGCCATGGGACAGGAGGCAATGCTCCCCCCCCCCCTCCTCACAGACCAGGAACTGGCCAGAGGACAGAAAACAGAGGGCAGGGTCAAATGGCCATCTTTCCCAATGGAGGAGGGTGAACAGTGCAGTGCCACAGGGATCTGTACTGAGACCAGTGCCATCATAGGAGCCAACTTTTCAAAATTATTGGGGGTGCTAAGCCCAGTGGAAATAACCCTTCCTTGGACACATACAAGGAATTTTCTAACCCTTCCTTGGACACATACAAGGAATGTTCTCAATATTGGGGATGCTCAAGCACCCACAGAGTCGGCTCCTATGAGTGGCATCCAACAGCTTTATAAAATGATCTGGAAATTGGAACAAGTGAGGTGTTTAAATTTGCAGGTGACACAAAACTATTCAAAGTTGTCAAAACACATTCGGACTGTGAAAAATTGTAGGAAAACCTTAGGAAACTGGTTGGAAGAGGGAATGGAGCTGACATGTACCCACGATGACAACAATTTTGGGACAGCACAGAGAAGGGAACAGGAATAAGGGTTTAAGCATGAGTCCTTTATTAATTTAATTAGTTATAGCCCATCTAAAAATGTGCTGATGTGAACAACTACCATTGAAGTATGCCATCTAGAGACCTTCATGGGTCTGCCACATTGCATTGTCTGCCATGGTGCGTTAACCTTACCTAGTCACCCTGTAAGTTGTGTTTACTTTAATGTTACACTGTTGGGGCAAGGTGGGGAGAGTAATTTTATGAGGAAAGTTTTGAAAATATGTGACAATATGTTCCCAAAATGGCTCTTATAAAATTGTCACATTAAGGTGCCAAAACCAAGGGCTACCAGTTCAGGAATTCTCGTGCATTTACTGCTGACTTGTGGAGATTGTCTTCTCTCTATAACAATAGTCCGTGAGACTCACTTGGGCAGACTTTAGTTAAGTTGAATTGTTAGGGTAGGCTTTCTTGAAGAGATGGGTCTTCAATGCTTTTCTGAAGGGTAAAAGGCCGTTGATTGTACGGATGGATCTTGATAGAGCGTTCCAGAGCTGGCTACCCAAAAAGGAAAAATTGGATGCTTAGACTGATTTGTACTTAATACCTTTACAGTTGGGAAGGTGCAGATTAAGGTAAGTACGGGAAGACGTCAAACTGTTTCTGGTTGGGAGGTCGATAAGGTGATTCATGTAGGTGGGGACTTCTCCGTGTAATATCCTGTAAATCATTGTGTGAACTTTAAAATTAATTCTTTCTCTGATGGGGAGCCAGAGAAGCTGGTGCCTGATGCACACCGATCTCATTCGACCACAATATAACCTTGTATTTGTTATCAACCGAAATGGCGAACGCCTTCTCGGTACTATGTAAGCCACATTGAGCCTGCAAATAGGTGGGAAAATGTGGGGTACAAATTTAACAAATATATAAAATAAAAGTGGCCTGCACTGGTATAGGCATGTGCTTTGGACAAACACGGGTCATTTTTTCAGTGCACCTGGAAAAAAGGCATTTTTTTTTTGTGGCCGACAATGGACATGTGGCAAAATTAAAACCAGCGCGTGTCCATTTTTGGCTTCTTACCGCCACCCATTGCCTTAGTGGTTAGGTCTCACGTGCTAACCAGGTGGTAAGCAGCCAGCACATGTAAACTGCTGATTACTGCCGGATAAGTGCCATGCGGTAGAAAATAGAAAATGTTTTCTACCCCGTGTTTTGGACGCACGTCAAAAATGGAATTAGCGCCTGGGGCATGGCGGTAGCTGGGCGGTAGTTCCGATTTGGCGCATGTTGGATGTGCATTGCCACCTAGACGCCTTAGTAAAAGGGCCCCCTAATGCGCTTGCTCCCAAATCCTATATATTGCGCCTTAATTTCTGCATGGAAATCAAAGCCTATTCTATGACAACGTGCGCAATTTAAGTGGGTAACTAGCTAATCAGTGCTGTCAATTGGATGTTAACAGGCAATTATCAGCACTAATTGGCATTAATTCGCACAACTCACTAAGCATATTCTGTGACGTGGCGTGTGCATAAATTCCAAGTCACACAGTTGAAAAGGGGGTGTGGACTTGGGGTTTCTAAAATCTATGCGCACCATTTTAGAATACACCCGCTCTGCGCCTAATTTATGTGTCAAGATTTACACCAAGTGAAACATGGCCTAAATGGACGTGACCAAACTTGGTACATGTGGAGAGGTGCTCGGTGTATTCTGTATAACGCGTGGAAATTTAAACCTTTTCTATAAAATTTGGGTATACTTTAGAGAATACGCCTAGGTGTATTTTTTATTTTACCATATATAGAATCTACCCCTTAATGTATAGGACCCCTCCCCTCCACCACCTGCACCAGAAGGCCATCACATGCAATTTTCAAAGGATACCCCCCACCCCTTTTCTCTATGAATTCTTTTCCATTTGAAAATGTTTCCTTAATGATACCTTTACAGAAATGATTCTCGAGCCAGTCCTCAGGACACACTCAACCAGCCTGGCTTTCAGGATATCTACAATGAATATTTATAAGCTAGATAAATAGAAGCAGTGCATAGAAAACTATCCCATGCATATTAATTGTGGATAACCTGAAACCCAGACACTTTGAGTGTGTACCATTCAGTACACTGGGAATTACTGCCTTAAGGGGTCCTTTTACCAAGCTGCGGGGAAAAGGGCCCTGCATTAGCGGCAGGGGCTGTTTTTTCCCGCAGTGCCAGGCCCCTTTTTAGCGCAGCAGGTAAAAAAGCCCCAATGCGGTAGGAAGCCCTTACCCGCTATCCATTCAGGTGGCAATAAGGGGTCCCATGCTAACCCGGCAGTACCGGGCAGCACAGGGCAATACCACCGGGTTATCACTGCGCAAGCCATTTCTGGGGGTTTTCTTTTTCCCCTGAAAATGGCACACTCTCGGGGCGGGACCACTGCTGGTGGCTTCGTAGGGCCGGCGGACGTCCTGAAAGAGTGAGCGCTAAGCGCTAAATGATTTAGAGATGGGAGTAACTAGCGAGGTAATTAAATTTGCTGATGACACAAAGTTATTCAAAGTCGTTAACTCACGACAGGATTGTGAAAAATTACAAGAGGACCTTACGAGACTGGGAGACTGGGCGGCTAAATGGCAGATGACGTTTAATGTGAGCAAGTGCAAGGTGATGCATGTGGGAAATAAGAACCCGAATTATAGCTACGTCTTGCAAGGTTCCACGTTAGGAGTTACGGACCAAAAAAGGGATCTGGGTGTCGTCGTCGATAACACGCTGAAACCTTCTGCTCAGTGTGCTGCTGCGGCTAGGAAAGCGAATAGAATGTTGGGTATTATTAGGAAAGGTATGGAAAACAGGTGTGAGGATGTTATAATGCCGTTGTATCGCTCCATGGTGCGACCGCACCTTAAGTATTGTGTTCAATTCTGGTCGCCGCATCTCAAGAAAGATACAGTAGAATTGGAAAAGGTGCAGCGAAGGGCGACTAAAATGATAGCGGGGATGGGACGACTTCCCTGTGAAGAAAGACTAAGGAGGCTAGGGCTATTCAGCTTGGAGAAGAGACGGCTGAGGGGAGACATGATAGAGGTATATAAAATAATGAGTGGAGTGGAACAGGTGGATGTGAAACGTCTGTTCACGCTTTCCAAAAATACTAGGACTAGGGGGCATGCGATTAAACTACAGCGTAGTAAATTTAAAACAAATCGGAGAAAATGTTTCTTCACCCAACGTGTAATTAAACTCTGGAATTCATTGCCGGAAAATGTGGTGAAGGCGGTTAGCTTAGCAGAGTTTAAAAAGGGGTTGGACGGTTTCCTAAAGGACAAGTCCATAAACCGCTACTAAACGGACTTGGAAAAATCCAAAATCCCAGGAATAACATGTATAGAATGTTTGTACGTTTGGGAAGCTTGCCAGGTGCCCTTGCCCTGGATTGGCCGCTGTCGTGGACAAGATGCTGGGCTCGATGGACCCTTGGTCTTTTCCCAGTATGGCATTACTTATGTACTTATAAGCCTGTGTTGGGCTTACCACCGCTCTGTAAAAGGGCCCCTAATGAAGGCCAGTAATAAAGAGAACTAATCAGTAGGCATCTAACAAACCTTAAGCACGAGGGGGGAGGGGAGAATACTGTGTGGTATATCTTTAATAAGTGTAAAAATATTAGCATGTTAGATTAATGCAAAATTGATTCTCCTTCTCAGTGTCATTTCTTTACCATCCAAAAACGTTAATTCATTCAACTCACTAAACAATAAAACGAATGATATGAATGGCATCAGTTCATCTATATGATGCTCAATTATAAACAATAATTGAATATCAGCTCTTTAGCTTGGCAAAAGTAGATAATTCTTTGACAAAACAGCGCATTGATTTGCTGTCACAAAACATTTCCCATGCAAACACGACATAAGCAGCCTGCTGATGACTGGACTAATTTAGGTTGCAGCCAGTGAAGTAATATTAATTGGGATTTACATATTATATTGGACCTGAGCATTTTCTATGATTCAGTTTTGCTTGAAACCAAGCATTCTGGCTTGTCCTGTACTGCATTGGTGCCACAAGACATGGCGCTGCTGCTGCTGCTTTGGCGTGGAGGAGTAGCCTAGTGGTTAGTGCAATGGACTTTAAGCCATTGTGACATCACTGATGAGATTGGCTCTTATTGGTGGAATGAGTGGAGGAGTAGCCTAGTGGTTAGTGCAGCAGACTTTGATCCTGGGGAACTGTATCGGGCAATCAAGCCATTGTGACATCATTGATGAGGTTGGCTCTTATTGGTGGACGAGTGGAGGAGTAGCCTAGTGGTTAGTGCAGTGGACTTTGATCCTGGGGAACTGTATCGGGCAATCAAGCCATTGTGACATCACTGATGAGGTTGGCTCTTATTGGTGGAATGAGTGGAGGAGTAGCCTAGTGGTTAGTGCAGCAGACTTTGATCCTGGGGAACTGGGTTCAGTTCCCACTGCAGCTCCTTGTGAATCTGGACAAGTCACTTAACCCTCCCATTGCCCCAGGTACAAAATAAGTACCTGAATATACTATGTAAACCACTTTGAATGTAGTTGCGAAGACCATAGAAAGGCAGTGTATCAAGTCCCATTAACAAGATTCCAGGCACAATCTCAAAGAGTAGCAACATTCCATGTAGAACCCCAAAGAGTAACAAGATTCCGGAATCCCAACGAGTGGAGGAGTAGCCTACTCGTTAGTGCAGTGGACTTGGATGCTGGAGAACTGGGTTCAGTTCCCACTGCAGCTCCTTGTGAATCTGGACAAGTCACTTAACCCTCAATTGCCCCAGGTACAAATAAGTACCTGTATATACTATGTAAACCACTTTGAATGTAGTTGCAAAAACCTCAGAAAGGCGGTATATCATTTCCCTTTCCCTTATGACATCACAATATCAGAAGTGAGCCAAATATCGGGCAATCAAGCCATTGTGACATCACTGATGAGGTTGGCTCTTATTGGTGGAATGAGTGGAGGAGTAGCCTAGTGGTTAGTGCAGCAGACTTTGATCCTGGGGAACTGGGTTCAGTTCCCACTGCAGCTCCTTGTGAATCTGGACAAGTCACTTAACCCTCCCATTGCCCCAGGTACAAAATAAGTACCTGAATATACTATGTAAACCACTTTGAATGTAGTTGCAAAAACCTCAGAAAGGCGGTATATCATTTCCCTTTCCCTTATGACATCACAATATCAGAAGTGAGCCAAATATCGGGCAATCAAGTATTGTGACATCACTGATGAGGTTGGCTCTTATTGGTGGATTGAGTGGAGGAGTAGCCTAGTGGTTAGTGCAGCGGACTTTGATCCTGGGGAACTGGGTTCAGTTCCCACTGCAGCTCCTTGTGAATCTGGACAAGTCACTTAACCCTCAATTGCCCCAGGTACAAATAAGTACCTGTATATACTATGTAAACCACTTTGAATGTAGTTGCGAAGACCATAGAAAGGCAGTGTATCAAGTCCCATTAACAAGATTCCAGGCACAATCTCAAAGAGTAGCAACATTCCATGTAGAACCCCAAAGAGTAACAAGATTCCGGAATCCCAACGAGTGGAGGAGTAGCCTAGTGGTTAGTGCAGCAGACTTTGAGCCTGGGGAACTGGGTTCAGTTCCCACTGCAGCTCCTTGTGACTCTGGGCAAGTCACTTAACCCTCCATTGCCTCAGGTACAAACTTAGATTGTGAGCCCTCCTGGGAAGGAGAAATATCCCGAGTACCTGAATGTAACTCACCTTGAGCTACTACTGAAAAAGGGGTCAGCAAAATCTAAATAAAGATTCTAGAATTCTAAAGAACAACAAGATTCCATGCAGAATCTCAAAGAGTAGCAACATTCCGTGTAGAACCCCAAAGAATAGCAAGATTCTGGAGCAGAGGAGTAGCCTAGTGGTTAGAGCACTGGTCTTTCAATCCAGAAGTGACCAGTTCAAATCCCACTGCTTGGGCAAGTCCATTGCCTCAGGTACAAACTTAGATTGTGAGCCCTCCTGGGACAGAGAAATATCCAGCGTACCTGAATGTAACTCACCTTGATCTACCACTGAAAAAGGTGTGAGCAAAATAAATAAAGAAATGTTGCATCACAAGCTATGTGTTTATCTTATTAGACAGACTGGAAGGACCATGCAGGTCTTTATCTGCCATCATCTACTACTTACTATTGTTACTATGCTGCTTTTCACAAAGGTAGGAATGTGAGGTCTCAAAGCAACGAGAAAATTCCTTTGTTATCTTCTCTACAGCACGCTGGCCAGAAGTGTTACATTAATACACTTATCAGAAGTAATTTCAGACATACACACATAGCCAGTTTCAGGGTGAAGGCACTGGAAGCCTGGATAGCAGGATTATATTAACGTCTTCAGTGACTTAATTTTGTTGCTATGTGCCCTCGGGGGACCTTTCACCTAGATCACCTTCTTTGACCACATAAACTCACGCGTTCCTTAAACAGATGGCAATATTCTGTGTGTGTTTTAATGCAGTGTTACCTTTAAATCTGTTGAATAGTCTACAATAATTAGATTTTATGTTCTTGGCGTAAGGGCCTAATGCCTGTAACCAGCAGGTCCCTCCACTTGCAGCAGCTGTCAGGTAACTCTGAGCCATTAGGATTACATCTTACTTCCAGCCTTGTACTATGAGAGGAAAAGTGGACTCTGGGTGTCATTTTAAAAGGCATTTCTGAAGGGCAAAATGCAGAACTGGTGTTAGTCATGGTGGGCCCCCCCCCCCCCCCCCAAAGCCTGCCAGAAGACTGTGCTGCCTTCGGTTTTAGGCAGCATGCTTTCTGGCATGGGGGTCCAGGGTCAGTGCCCTGTTTGCACCCCCTTAACACCAGCCCTGGTAAAATGGTATTTTACACACAAAACCTAACCTTTTATGTTTCAACTATTTTATTGGTAATTCAGCATGTTAAACATTTTCCAACATGCTTCATTTGAACAAAATAATAATAATCCTCATCAAAATTTTTCAATTTTCTCCCCTCTCCACCCAACCAGTGCTGACCAATAACTCAAAAGGTATGTTGTGACCATGAAATCTTATTGAGTTTTAACCCACCCCATCTTTAAATCCTCCCCTCCTCCAGGGCCGCCAAGAGGGGGGACAGGGGGGACAAAATTTCCCTGGGCCTGGGCCTCCGGGGGGGGGGGGGGGGAGCGCCCGCCCGCCCGCCCTCCGTCGCTCCCTGGCATTGAACTTAAGCACCTCACCTTCGAAAGCGCATAACTTCCGCGAGGGCGGGACACGGAAGGAAGGAGTGGTCTGTCGCTGCTTGCTGCACTTTCAAAGGTGAGGCGCTTAAGGTCAGTGCAGAAGGCCCGTGGGTGGAGAGAGGGCCCGGAGGCGGGTGGAGGGGGGGCCCAGCGACCTCGGGTGGGGGGGCAGGGGTGGCCTTGTCCCAGGCCTGGCCCAGTCTCTCGGCAGCCCTGCCCTCCTCTACTACTAATCTCTCAGGACCTCCTAACACCATGGCGAAAGCAACTTAAACCAGTTTGTGTCCCCGTCCCCTTCCCCCCTTTATGTTCCAACCTTTTTATTACCAAAGGTACACATATTCATTTCTTCAGCAACCATTAACAAATGTAACTCACAGCGTCAGAGCCGGCAAACAACAAATCCAGCCAACCATGCGACCAAATACACCTTTCCTGTTCCCTCCCCCCTCCCCCCAACCCAAACCCCCACCCTGCCTCCCTACCTCCCATACCCCCTGTCGTCTCCTATATTTTAGAGCAGCTCCAATTACGTCCTATAAATTCCCTTACGCGTTAATTAACAGACTACGCCCCATGGGACTAAGAATTTGCAAGTAAGGTGACCAAGTCTGGAGAAAGAGCGTCCTGCGCCTGGGGGACTGCTTCACCTCTCTAGCCTCCCAGGATGCCAAAAGATGCATCTGGTTCCGCCAGTGCCAGTAGGCAGGGGCCTCTGACGAGGTCCAATATTGTAAAACACACTTCCGAGCAACCAAACTCAGCTTCCGACATAGCAGAAAACTAACCTTTTAAAAATGTGCTCAGACCACAAGTGCAGGTAACCTGTGCCCCCTCATGCACTTAAAATAAGGATCATTGGCATGCCTAAGTGTATAAAATACTAGCACTAATGCACGCGAATGTACACGCCAGCGAAACAAAAAAGTGAGGTGGACTCAAGGAGGCTATCAAAATGTAAAAGTCTTTTATTCTAAAAGGCATAAAACTGACCCTACACGGCCGTGTTTCAGCACAAAGGCCTTCCTCAGAGGTCAAACGGATCTCGTGTGTTATGATGACAAAATTTAACTTAAAGAAGATGTCAAGGTCCTGGCTGCTGAACTGCTGTCTGATCCTAAGTAGGAAATTCTCTCTGTAACATAAACGGCGCCTTGCCGGCTAAACCGGTAACGCAATCAATGCAATGGCAGAGCGTTCAGCACTATTCTTCAGTGTAAAACACTGTTGACAAGAGAGTGACATTGGGGGGCCAAGGTCAGGTCTAACCTTTATGCACAAAACTTACAGAATACTATGCTACACGCTTAAGTGCCACATTTAATTATGCCCACTTATGCCAGCCACGTCAATTTATGCTTGTTTTGTATAATGGAATCTTGGTTCCCAGATTCTGTTATAGAATTAGTTCTCAGCGTGCAGCATCTCAGTGATACCCAGTCATAGAATCGCCCCCTATGTGGTAAATTCACAGGCCCTAAGCTACTAATTCTATAACGGCAGAGTTTTGCGCCAAATCTGTTCTAGAATAGTGACGTAATTCCGCAGTTATACACTGAACATTAGACACAACCACTTATGCCATGTCTCAGGCTGGCATAAATGGTGACACCTAAATATGGCAGTTGGGCGCAGAAATGCAATTATACTATGAAGCATAGGCGCCGACTCCGTGGATGCTGTGGGTGCTCGAGCACCCCCAATATTTCACCCACTGGAAGTTCCCTTCGTCCTTCCTCCCTCCCTCCCTTCGAGTTCCAGGCCCCCTCCCTCTGAATTTTGAAAGTCATCGTCTTACCTCGTCGGGGTTACGGCGACAGCAGCGGTGAAAAGTGTGCAAGTGCGGTGCTTAGTTCAGTCTTCCTTCGAGGGCGGGACCAGAGCTGAGAGAGAAGGGAAGATTGAACTAAGTGCCGAGCCTGCACTCTTTTCACCGCTGCTGCTGTAGTCCAACGAGGTAATAGGATGACTTTTAAAATTCGAAGGGAGGGGGGCTGGAACTCAAAGGGAGGAAGGGAGGGAGAGAGGAGGGAGGAAGGGAGGAGGGGGCCTTGGAACTCAGGAGGGAGGGAGGGAGGAGGGGGGCCTTGGAACTCGGAGGGACCCTGGAACTCGGAGGGATGACCCTGGAACTTGGAGGGAGGGGGAGGGGGACGAGGAAGGGGGGACAGGGGAGAGGGAAGGGAGACGGGGAGGGGGAGGGAGGGTGGACAGGGGGAGGGGGAATGCACCACCTGTAAGAAAAAATTTCAGCACCCCCAATCTTTTTGAAAAGTTGGCTCCTATGCTATGAAGTACATGTACTAATCGGAAGGCCCCAACACACCCATGCCCCTCCCACAATAGCACCCTTTTGCATTAATGTGCAAGCAATGTCAGGTGCACTGTTTATAGAATGAATGGGGCCTAAGTCTGTTACGTGCACAATGGCAAATTACTAGCAATTAATGTTTACTTTGGTTTTGGATCTTTAATCCATAAAAGGCATATTTTAAGACTTAAGAGGGGAAAAAAATCTAGAAGTTAATACTTTTTACTTGAAAGCTTGGGGGGAAAAAATCTAATGTGGACTATGCCAGTTCATGTTGCTGCTTTTTTTGGAGCGACAATCAACCACTGATACTGGCGGGCACACCAATTTCATTCATTTCTGCTGAATGTAAGAACGTTGGCCATGTGTTTCATCCTGGAAAATGTCAAAATTTAATGCCATCCGCCCACTCTGGTACGATTTTTTTCCCCTCATCCTGTAGGTGTAAAATTACAGCAAACTAATTACAACCTGGTGATTTAAACATGGAAATTTTACTTTAAAAGGAAAAGCAAATCTGATACATCGGTTGCATTTTTCTATGCAGAAGCCTGGTGCTGAAAATACCACTGCTCTTCCAAACAGGAAGAAAATGTCTAAACTTCACTGCCAACAGGTTAGTAAATTCTTGATCACCAAAATCTCCTCCATACACCTCCCCCCCCCCCCCCCAAGCAGGTTTTAGATTCCCAAATATAAAATTTCAATTACCCCGTGGTCCAAAATATTGCAATTCTATTCAGAAATGTATGCAAATGTATGTGAATCTCTTACAAATCAAGGTAAGGTTTACACATATGTTTGTCTTGTTGGGCAGACTGGATGGACCGTGCAGGTCTTTTTCTGCCATCATATACTATGTTACTATGTTATGTATATTAGAAGGAATGTTCTGCATCTAACTGCAGACTGGCAGTGGAAAATACACACTGGAACAGCGGCTTCCCAGTCTGGTCCTCTAAAACCCACAGCGGACCCGATTTTTTTTATTGTAGAAATTAACCTGACCATTATATAATTTTTTATCAAACTGGCAGAGCAAGGAATGTTTGGTCAGATATTTATTTATTTTATTTATTGCATTTGTATCCCACATTTTCCCACCTCTTTGCAAGCTCAATGTCGCTTACAATACATCATGAATGGTGGAAATATATAAGAAAATAGACATTTAGTATTACATAAGGATCTTGTTTAACATTATAATGATAAAACATGATAGTAGTGTGACAAGCAAATGCTGTAAGACAATTCTGGGTATATTTGTAGGAGTTCACATTTCTTGATCTTTCTGGCAGGGGCGTATCTGCGTGGGGTCACAGGGGCCTGGGCCCCCGCAGATTTCACCCTGGACCCCCTTACCGCCGCCAACCCTCCCCCACTGCCGTTGCTTACCTTTGCTGGCGGGGGAGCACGTGCTGCGACGCCAGACTCCGAACTGGATTCAACAGCTTTCAACAGCAGCACGGCCACGGAGGGCGAAGAAGAACTTTAAAGACCTCGGGTCGGCTGGCGGGGGTTGGGGTCCCCCGCCAGCAAAGGTAAGCAACGGCAGTGGGGGAGGGTTGGCGGCGGGAGCGGGGGTGGAGAGAGTCGTTGGTGGCGGGGGGGGGGCTAAAATGTGCCCCCTCCCTCTGGCTCTGGCCCCCCCCCTACCGCTGGAGTCCACATACGCCCCTGCTTTGTGGTATGCCTTGTTGAAGAGATGGGTCTTCATTGGTTTGCAGCAGTTAGTTAATTCATAGATCGTTTTCAGGCTGCGCGGCAGAGCTTATATTCTTAGGTATTTATAAATGATAAATTGAGGGGGTCGATATATTCAGCCTGTGGTGGAAAGTGGTTTGTAATCCACTCGCAGTCGTGGGCCGAGTTAACCCCAGATACGCAATGTCAGGGCATTGAATATTCGTGTTAGTGCAGAAATCTAGAAGCTAACTGCATCCCTTTCAGCTCTCCTAACTATATCCACTTGCTTAACCGGTTAGCGAACTGCGGAGCCGATGCTCAAAAGTCACCGTTTAAAAACACATGCATTTAGATCCATGATTGACGTTACCAATTTCAAAATAGTAAGTGATGCTCAAAGGAAATCTGCTCAGTGTGCTGCTGCGGCTAGGAAAGCGAATAGAATGTTGGGTATTATTAGGAAAGGTATGGAGAACAATTGTGAGGATGATATAATGCCGTTGTATCGCTCCATGGTGCGACCGCACCTTGAGTATTGTGTTCAATTCTGGTCGCCGCATCTCAAGAAAGATATAGTAGAATTGGAAAAGGTGCAGCGAAGGGCGACTAAAATGATAGCGGGGATGGGACGACTTCCCTATGAAGAAAGACTAAGGAGGCTAGGGCTTTTCAGCTTGGAGAAGAGACGGCTGAGGGGAGACATGATAGAGGTATATAAAATAATGAGTGGAGTGGAACAGGTGGATGTGAAGCGTCTGTTCACGCTTTCCAAAAATACTAGGACTAGGGGGCATGCGATGAAACTACAGTGTAGTAAATTTAAAACAAATCGGAGAAACTTTTTCTTCACCCAACGCGTAATTAAACTCTGGAAATCGTTGCTGGAGAACGTGGTGAAGGCGGTTAGCTTGGCAGAGTTTAAAAAGGGGTTGGACGCCACTGGGGAAAGGGCCTGCATCAAAAATGAAACCAGCGCGCACCCAAAAATGACCTGAGACCTTAACACCACCCATTGATCTAGCGGTAAAGGCTCATGCGCTACACGCATAGTAATGCTTGAATGTTTTCACTTATATACACTGTCAGCTAGCACATTTGCTTATTTCCAATCTGACGAAGAAGGGCAACCTTCGAAAGCTAATCAAGAAATGTATTAAGTTATGTCCAATAAAAAAGGTATCATCTTATTTTCTTTTCCATGTTTTATTTTGTTTGATTTCTATTGACAAACTTGTGGATATCCTGAAAGCCAGGCTCTTTAGGGAGTTCTCACAGAGCCACCACTGGGGGGTGGGGGGGGGGGCGAGGGGCAAGATCAATTCATTGAAGGGTCATAGATCTGCTTTTTAACCTGTCATGTTGAAGCCCTAGAGCCCAAATAAAACCTTTACGCAAGACTAGTGATGGTGTCAGCTGTTCACCCACTATAACTCCTTAGTTTGTACTGAGAGATCACTATCCTGCATTTCATTCACCTACAGTCAAGAAGGAAGTGAGTTCCCAGGGATTCTCTTGCACCGAGAGAGCGGTGCTTAGCTAATCAGGGCAGCCTGAGAAAGCCAGGAGATGGACACTTTGAGAGGAGATGTGACACCTGGATATTACAGCATGTAATGGAATCAGCCAAGTGGTAAATGTAGCTTTTAAATAGGTTTTGTGCCCTCCATTAGCCTAGTTGATGCTGATTAGTTCTGACGGGGGAAGAAACCCTCGGATGGTCAGTGACGCTTCGCCTGTAAGGTTTCACTAGACAACGGGGTTGGGAATAGCCACTCAGAGTGAATATGCCTTGATAATTGCATTTTTACTCTATTACATAATGGAACGGCAGATAATTTATGATCTGTAAAAGAGAAGGTCCTGGTCCTCTGGCTTCTCAGAAGACGGTAAAATCCATCTTCATGTTGCACATTTCCTCCCGGATTCTATACAGTGCGACTTAACTCGTGCATGCAAATCCATATTCTGGATTTGCACACGCAACTTAATTAGCTAACAAGCCGATCAGCGCTGCCAATTGCCAATTAATAAGCAATTATTAGCACTAATTGGCGTTGATTAGAGTTTACGCACACAGCTGTCTAAGCGTATTCTGTAAAGTAATGCGTATTAGAAACATAGAAACATGACGGCAGATAACGGCCACATGACCCATCCAGTCTGCCCATCCTCTGTAACCCCTAATTCTTCCTGTTCCTAAGCGATCCCACATGCTTATCCCATGAACAGTCCTCGACTCCACCACCTCCACCGGGAGGCCATTCCACGCCTCCACCACCCTTTCTGTGAAATAATACTTCCTTAGGTTACTCCTAAGCCTGTTCCCTCTTAACTTTGTCATATGCCCCCTCATTCCAGAGCTCTCCTTCATTTGAAAAAGGTTCTCTTCCTGAACATAAATGCCCTTGAGATATTTAAACGTTTCTATCATGTCTCCTCTCTCCCTCCTCTCTTCCAGCGTATACATGTTAAGGTTCATAAGCCAGTCCTTATAATTTCTGCATTCAAGACCGCTTACTAATTTCGTAGCCGCCCTCTGGACCGACTCCATCCTGTTTATATCTTTCCGTAGGTGCAGTCTCCAGAACTGCACGCAGTACTCCAAACGAGGCCTCACCAGAGACTTATACAACGGCACTATCACCTCCTTTTTCCTGCTGGTCATGCCTCTCTTTATGCATCCAAACATCCTTCTGGCTTTGGCCGTCGCTTTTTCTACCTGTTTGAAAGCTTTAAGGTCGTCAGACACAATTGCCCCCAAGTCCCGCTCTTCCTTCGCACACTGAAACACTACACCCCCTACACTGTACCGTTCCTTTGGATTTTTGTGACCCAAGTGCATGACGTTCTAAGGCACATAGATAAAACAGGGGTGTGGGCTTGGGCATGGAATGAGCGAGTCATGGGCATTTCTAAAAACTATGCGAGTTGTTATAGAATACGTCCAGTCCATGCCTAAATCAGGCGTAGGCATTTACACCAAATTTTACTTGGCGTAACTGCCCGTGACTATATTTAGTCTCGCAGATGGACGCTAGCCATGTTCTATAAACTGTGCCTAGATTTAGGCATACTTTATAGAATACACCCCTTCGTTTTTAATGATATCTCATTCTAGCGTCCCCTCTCATGCAGTCACACGAATTTAGACCCTGTCAGTATATCGCAGACCAAGAGTCCGTCAAGAGTGTCAGGGAGCAGGTAATTCCAGGAAATGTATAAGAACGGGACATATGTAACGTAGCCTCTCCCCTCCTCCCCTTTAAAAGTCATCACATGTCCAAGGAGTGATGGAGTAGGGTTGCTCTGTGCCCACTGAGCAATTTTTCTCCATAAGAAGGCAGGAGATGGCTGTGGGTTAAAGAAACTGGTTGTGGTTATGTCTTCTAGTGAGGGGCTTGTGTAGATTTCTAGATATTCAGTTGTTGGCTGTCTCTCTTCGACCTGCAGGAGACGCTGCCCTCAGATCACAGCCTTTACCAAGACAAGCTGGGATAAGTCTTCTCAACAGAAAGCTCTCTACTCCATGGCAATGCTATGTGGGTTAAAAGTCAAAGACCTCTCTACCCGCCAGGAGAAGGAGCCGGAGGCAGGTTTCTCTTGCTGCATTCCCTCCCTCCTTCTCTTCCCTCCCCCTCCCACCCCATTTCTATAAAGAAAAGTCAGTGCCTATCTTCTTTAAGGAATACTGCTGCAAATGGTAGAAAAGGAATTTATATAAATTGATAGTGTAATCAGTTCCAGCAGGCTCTATAGCTGGTGTAAACACCCAGGAGTAGGCCTAATGGTTAAAGCACTGGGCTGAGAAGCAGGGGAGCATGATCCAAACTCCACTGTGACTCCTGGTGGCCTTGGTGAAGTCAATTAACCCTCTGTTGCCTCAGCTACAACCTTCAGAGACCATTTTGATAGTTTTGGGGGCTTGCATAAAATATAGAGCCCTGTTATTTACACATAAATTTGCACTCAAGATCTGCTTACCTGCACGTCCACCAGCAAAGTGCACACTTTTCCACTAGTCTGTGTTCTGCTTTACATCTCATCGGTTAAGGTGACCAGATAATGTCCTGTCACCAAGAATAGATTCAGTCAGGTTTGGTTTTGCCCTAAGACATGCCTGAAAATAGGGAACAGCCTTCCTGATACATATGATGGGGTCTATCCAGCCTCTCCTCTGGTCCTCCAAATACCACTTAAAAAGTATCGCAGAAGGGAATGGGTAAGGCGGGAAGGTGCAGACCCTAACACGCCTAACATTACAGGGAGGTTCTTATTTTTAACATATTTCCCAGAACTTTGCCACCAGGAAACAAACAAAAAAAAAATCTAAACTATTTACAAAGAAACAAAAAAACAATGCAATCATTGATGAGTAATACAAATTCAAGAAGAGACACTTGTTTTAGCTTTAAATTGATTATAATCAGAGTTTTCAGGATTTAATGGCAATTTTACCCTAATTATGAAACAAGAATATGCAAATAGATTTTGTAAATTATCAAAAAGCGGAGAACATCGTTTAAAAATTTACCTTTAATCAGCATTTCATCAACATATTTTAATTCAAGGCCACACCGTAGGTGAGGTGAAGAAAAAACGCCTCAAGCCACAGACACACAGACACACACACACACACACACACACACACACAAGTAGCACCAGAGGGAGTGCAATCAGGTTATTTGATTGTCTGACAGCCCCCCCCCCCTCCCAACCCTTGTACAACAGTGTAACCTCAGGTGGACCCAGTGGCGTTCCTAGGGGGGCTGACACCCGGGGCAGATCGCCGATGCGCCCTGCCCCCCAGGTGAAGCGCCCCCCCCCCCCGGAACACTGCGATTCCCCCCGGGTGCACGCCGCTGGGGGGGAGTGTGCCACGCGCCTGCCGGCTCTTCGTTTTCATGCTCCCTCTGCCCCGGAACAGGAAGTAACCTGTTCTGGGGCAAAGGGAGCATGAAAACGAAGAGCCGACAGGCGCGCGGCACCCCCTCCAGCGGTGTGCACCCAGGGCGGACCGCCCCCACCGCCCCCCCCTTCGTACGCCACTGGGTGGACCACTCCATTACATCCGGAGGGGCATCTTTCCCATGGTAACATTTAAAAGTATTTTTTTAATTATAAAACATGGAGTGCCTAAAAGAACATTCTTTGTTCTAAAAATAATAATAATAATCCTTCAGCAATGATAACCAATTATTATGAGATCAGGGATGGTGATGGCAGTGTACATAAGTACATAAGCATCGCCATGCTGGGACAGACCAAGGGTCCATCGAGCCCAGCACCCTGTCACCGACAAAAAACAAGCAATTTGTCCCGCCCATCCTGGAAATAGTGTCTTATCATGATTGGGCACAGGTTAGGCTGCCGCTGCTCCTGCTCCTTTGATGGTCGAAATAGTCCCTCCTGCACAGGATGAGAGCCTCAAAAAGGAAAATATTGATTGCAGTACTATCAACCTGTATTATAGACGTCATTCCCTTTTTGGGCATTGAGCACTGACTTAGAGGGGAGCTAATATCTCCTGCACTTATTGACATGGGGGGGTCACATGATGAGTGATCATGTGATCAGCTCATGATAAAGAACATGTGGAAATGCTCTTGAAGTGTTACATTTGAAACGCATAATATGCTCTTTACCTGCAACATGTCTCTTTCCGCACGAGGCTCATTCGGTGAACCTTGCACGCCTTCTCATTCCTGTCAGCTGCGCCGAGGCCCTTCCCTTCCACTGCGGAGCAGAGGTGGGGCCCCTGCTGCCGGTCCGGCTCGCCCTCCGGGGCGCATCCGGTTCTGTAATGCTGTGGCTACCTGGTTGATCTTGCCAGTAGCATCTGCTTGTCTCAAAGAATAAGCCATGCACGAATAAGTACACATGGCCGGTACACCCTCCATTGCCTCAGGTACAAACTTAGATTGTGAGCCCTCATGGGACAGAGAAATATCCAGAGTACCTGAATGTAACTCACCTTGAGCTACTACTGAAAAAGGTGTGAGCAAAATCTAAATAAATAAATATATGGAATGTTCTTACTATTGAAGATTCTACATGGAATGTTGCCACTTTTTGGGATTCTGGAATGTTGCTACTATTTGAGATTCTACATGGAATGTTGTTAGTGGAGGAGTAGCCTAGTGGTTAGAGCACCGGCCTTGCAATCCAGAGGTGGCTGGTTCAAATCCCACTGCTGCTCCTTGTGATCTTGGGCAAGTCACTTAACCCTCCATTGCCTCAGGTACAAACTTAGATTGTGAGCCCTCCTGGGATGGAGAAATATCCAGAGTACCTGAATGGAACTCACCTTGAGCTACTACTGAAAAAGGTGTGAGCAAAATCTAAATAAACATTAGGAGAAACCAGTGTTCCCCAGAGGATGTGAGGTAGGAGACTATGAAGGAAAGTAGGTCAAGAATAGAAAACAATGGAAAGGAAATGATTCTGGTACCCCCCCCCCCCCCACCTCCTTTGTTCCTTTTGCAGGTGCACCGCTGGCATAGCTCTCGGTCTGGCCCTGGTAGTAAATGGTGGCAGAAAATGACCAAGAATCCTACCCAGTCTGCCAGTCACTCCTACCTGCACTGCTACAGGTACAACCACAGCTACCCAGCCTCCGAAGCCTGACTGCTTTTAAAGCACCACTCCCCTGTTCAAGCTGACTTCCCTTTTGCTTCTCTACCATTGAAACATATGTACGTTTTATTTGTAATCCGTCAACAATTTCAGATCGAGTGGAATATACGTTTGATAAATAAATAAATAAAAATTCCGAGGAGATGAACGTTCAAGATCCTTCACTTCACTCAGACCTTAATACCTTGGGGTCAACATTCAAGCAGGCTTTAATCATTAGGAATCCTGGTTGTCAGCTCCCCAGCTGATATTCACTTACTGGATAGTGTCACTGATATCATGGCACTGTCTGGTCAGTGCCGTGGGGGGGGGGGGGGCAGTCTGGTGGCAGATTTTATTTATATAATTTTTATTTATTTTGTAGCACTTGATATACCACAAGTGATCCCTGAGGTGACTATGCCCAATTTCTATTACAGGTACTTTGCACGATCCCTAATGGGCTCACAGTCTAGTATTATTTTGGACATGGGGCAACGGAGGGCCAAGTGACTTGCCCAAGTTCACACGCAGCTGCAGAGGGAATTGAATCTGGTTCCCCAGGTCCACAACCCACTGCATTAACCATTGGTTACCTGAGCTGGTACTGACCCGGATAGCAGTGATATTCCAACTGGGTTAGTGCCCTGATAAAGTTAATGTCAGCTAAAACATTACCTAGACCCCATCATCTCTCTTTCTACTCCTCACAGGATCCAGCATCCCCCTTTGTGTCCCTATTTCCACCCCCTCTATTCAACATCTTCTTTCTTTTTCTCCCTCCCTAAGCCAGTATCTTCCTTCCCCATCATCTCCCTTCTCTCACCCTACTGCCCGGGCCTTGTCCAGCTTCCCCTGCCCCCACCTCATAAACAAGTATATCTGCTTTCTTCCCTCCCCTGATCCAGTGTCTCCACTTTCCTCCCCTGTCCCCCCCCCCCCCCAACATTTCACACCTCTCCTCTCCAGGCTGCCTCTTTCGCCTGTGGCCGCTTTCTGGATGTGCAGCAGCAAAAAAGGGGAAAAGGAAATGGGACTTGATATACCGCCTTTCTGTGGTATTTTGCAACTACATTCGAAGCGGTTTACATATATACAGGTACTTATTTTGTACCTGTATATATGTGAAGCCATGGGACCTTCCATCTCACATACGCTGCTGAACGCTCTGCCCTCCCAGTCATTCCCCCCCCCCCCCCAAGTCACTTCCTGTTTAGAGGGGCGAGACCAGAACCATCAAAGCATGCAGCAGCGCATGTGAGATGGTTAGTGCAGTGGACTTTGATCCTGGGGAACTGGATTCAATTCCCACTGCAGCTCCTTGTGACTCTGGACAAGTCACTTAACCCTCCATTGCCCCTGGTACAAAATAAGTACCTGAATATATGTAAACCACTTTGAATGTAGTTGCAAAAACTTTAGAAAGGCAGTATATCAAGTCCCATTTCCCTTTCCTTAGTTGAGATTCTACATGGAATGTTGCTACTATTGGAGATTCTAGAAGGAATGTTGCTACTATTGAGATTCTATTGCTACTGTTGAGATTCTGTTGCTACTATTTGAGATTCTGTTGCTACTATTGGAGATTCTACATGGAATGTTGCTATTCCACTAGCAACATTCCATGTAGAAGCCTACCCTTGCAGATCAGCAACGCAGCCACGCAGCCACGCAGGCTTCTGTTTCTGTGAGTCTGACGTCCTGCACGTACGTGCAGGACATCAGACTCACAGAAGCAGAAGCCTGCACGGCTGCGTTGCTGATCTGCAAGGGCAGGCTTCTACATGGAATGTTGCTAGTGGAGGAGTAGCCTAGTGGTTAGTGCAGTGGACTCTGATTCTGGGGAACTGGGTTCAATTCCCACTGCAGCTCCTTGTGACTCTGGGCAAGTCACTTAGCCCTCCATTACCCCAGGTAAAAATAAGTACCTGCATATACCATGTAAACCACTTTGAATGTAGTTGCAAAAAACCCCACAGAAAGGCAGTATATCAAGTCCCCTTTCCCTCCTTTATTGCCACTGCTGCACACTTAAATTGGGGTGGCAATCCTTTTTCTTTGGCGTGGAACTTTGCACCCCAAAGTGACGCCTACGCATCACACCATCCGCAGAAGCCAAAGAGAACAAAAGTAAAATGCTATTTTACACACAGCAAAACGTTACGAAATTATTCCACAACGTCTTACACCAAGCTTAGACATAATCTAAACACCTATTAAGACTGGTGATGCTGTTAACTGGGTCCCCATGACCTAGCCAGCCACCAACAGCCTGCTGGCACCGAAGCAGTATGCACTGAGTTGAAGTCACTTCTCATTGACTACTGCGGTTCGCCAGAGCAAGGGGGTGTTCATACACCAGAAATAACAATTCACAAGCTGTAATTAGTGTGTTTAGGACGTACTCAGAAAACCAAAAGTCTTAGTGGGAGTAAAAAGATATCTTTAGCTTTTTTACCTCACAGTGCGTGGTGATAATAAGCATCCAAGAGGATGTTCTTGTTTCCGCTGGTAACATGCAGATGGGAAGAACTGACAGCTAAAGAATTCAACTTTTTTTTTCTTTTAAATTCAATAGATTACAATTGAACAAATACCTTCAGTATAGCAGGAGGATCTAAAGGGGGAATGGGACTTGATACACCAACACCACCTTTCTGTGGTTTCTGCACCTACATTCAAAGTGGTTTACAGAGTATATACAGGGACTTATTTGTACCAGGGGCAATGGAGGGTTAAGTGACTTGCCCAGAGTCACAAGGAGCTGCAGTGGGAATTGAACTCAGCTCCCCAGGATCAAAGTCCACTGCACTAACCACTAGGCTACTCCTCCACTCATTCCACCAATAAGAGCCAACCTCATCAGTGATGTCACAATGGCTTAAAGTCCATTGCACTAACCACTAGGCTACTCCTCCACTCATTCCACCAATAAGAGTCAACCTCATCAGTGATGTCACAATGGCTTGATTGCCCGATACAGTTCCCCAGGATCAAAGTCCACTGCACTAACCACTAGGCTACTCCTCCACTCATTATTCCACCAATAAGAGCCAACCTCATCAGTGATGTCACAATGGCTTGATTGCCCGATACTTGGCTCACTTCTGATATTGTGATGTCAAAAGGGATAGGGGGAAAGGGAACTGGGACTTGATATACCGCCTTTCTGAGGTTTTTGCACCTACATTCAAAGTGGTTTACATATATTCAGGTACTTATTTTGTACCAGGGGCAATGGAGGGTTAAGTGACTTGCCCAGAGTCACAGGGAGCAGCAGCGGGAGTTGAACCCAGTTCCCCAGGATCAAAGTCTGATTTGAATGAAAGGAAATCTACCGACTCCCTTTCTCCAGAAAGAAATAAAAGACAAGCCAGTCCGCGTGCGTTCCTCTGGAATCCTCTGCTAAGAGGAAGCGAGTTCCTCTGTGTATCTGGAAGGCTTTACAGAATAGAATTAACAGAAGTCCTGAAAAACCTGACAATCGTTTGCTTAAATCATCCCATTGGTTAAAACTTAATGAAACTTAAGGACAAAATCTATCTGGAATGAAAAACTACTGACCTTCAGGATAGTATGCAATTAGAGGCCATTGAGCTGTCTTCAAGATAACTCAAGGAATGCCCTATACCAAGATCTCATGACTATTAACACAACATGAGTGGCAGCGTCTAATCAGCCGACGCTCTGTGGGCTTTTCACACTTCAAAGGCTACGAAGAGGATTGGCAGATGTCTTGGTGTAAATGCTATTGCTACAGTATTTTTCTGCTTGGAGAAAAGGCAGCTGAGGGGAGATATGATAGAGGTCTATAAAATAATGGGTGGAGTTGAACGGGTAGATGTGAAGAGTCTGTTCACGCTTTCCAAAAATACTAGGACTAGGGGGCATGCGATGAAGCTATAATGTCCAGTGTTCTAACCACCAGGCCACTCAAATCACTTTGAAATCAGACCCCTGTGCTTCTGTACAGGTCAATGGGACAACCATACCCTGAGCGGTTCTAGTTGCCTCATCTCAAAAAAGATATACTGAAATGGTTTATGGTTGATTAGACTTCCCTAAAATTTCCAGCAAAGAGAAGGTAATGGGCAGACTTATATGGTCTGTGCCAGAACCGGTGGTGGGAGGCGGAGCTGGTGGTTGGGAGGCAGGGATAGTGCTGGGCAGACTTATACGGTCAAGGTACAAGGACAGGTACAAATCAAGGTCAGGTATACACAAAAAGTAGCACATATGAGTTTGGCTTGTTGGGCAGACTGGATGGACCGTGCAGGTCTTTTTCTGCCGTCATCTACTATGTTAATGAAAATGATAAGGGGACTTGATGCAGGTCTCCTATGGGATATGATAAAAGCTTATAAATTCAAGAGTGGGGTGGAATATTCATCAGCACATTTTGTTTCATTTTTTTTTTTTTTGTCATTTGTGGCTTACTTTATTAGGTTTATTTCAAATGAAATAAAGAATAATACACACAGAGAAAAAAAAAAAGAAAAAAAAAACCCACAGGGGCCCTGTTACTAATCCTCGTAAGCATCTAAGCACAACCAACGTATGGCAAAATGGAGTTACCGCACAGCTACTGAGTAATTTCATTTTTGGTGCGCATCCGATACGCACATCCAAAAATAATTTTTATTTTCTGCCGCGCGTATCGGACATGTGCCAAGTGGGATTTGGTACACGTAGGTCGTTACCGCCTGAGACCTTACCGCTAGGTCAATGGCTGGCAGTAAGGTCTCAGACCCGAAACGGACGTGCGGCAATTTTCATTTTGCCACACGTCCATTTTCGGCAAAAATTTTAAAAAGGCATTGTTTACAGGTGCGCTGAAAACTGATTCTGCGCGCACCCAAAACACGCGTCCACACTACTGCAGGCCATTTTTCAGCGTGCCTTTGTAAAAGGGCCCCACAATGAAATGCGACCCCCCCCCCTTCCCTGCTGAAAAAAAACCCAACTGGTCAAAACCTCATCATTCAAGATGTTAGACTCAATAGATAGATCCTAATCACGTCCTTCTTGTGATGTCGTCCGTGGCTACAGCATCTCTCAGGGCTGGACAGTCGTTGGTGCAAAATAGTCTGAGAGGGGAAGCCTGTAGCATTTTTGGACTACTGCGATCTAGTCTCGAGAACAAAAGTGGAGATGAGGGATTATTTTCCGAATGACTTGGAGGTCGCAAAGCCTCTGAGATTGTTTTGGGATAAACTTACAGATGAGGTGCTGAGGATTCTGGGATACCTCAGAAGATGTTCTTCAAGTTTACGGCAGATGGACTCTGTGCAGATTCTCTATAAACAGCCATGAGAAAATCTTTTCATAGCTCTCGGCATGTCCTTTCCTGTGCAAGTAATCCTTGTAATGAATGTTTCCTATACTGGAACATCTTTAGCACTTAAGATTAAGACCTGGCTCGAGCCTCCTGCAAGGGTTGAGATAGCTGCATGTCACCAAGAGCTGGTATGAAATGATATGCCACAGTTTTTAAGGTTTTGTTTCCTTATATAGTGAAGCTGTAATTTTATAAATATGATTTTTGTGCATTCGATTTCTGATCCACATTGTGCAAACCAGTGAATACGAGAGTGTCAGTATTCAACGTGACTCCCGCATGGCAAAATCCTAATCACTGCACTTATACTCGGATTTTCAAATAATGCCATTGAAAATCTAGACAGATGTGTGGGCAGTCTGGGGCTGTTCTGGGGGCAGAGCCTGGACAGAATATCCACCTATCTAGTTAGCTGTGATTTTCAGTCTGCCGGCTGGGTAACTGCATTCATTTTATCCGGGTACCCGTCTGAATATCACTGGTATCCAGATAAGTGCTGGCAGCAAGGTATACGTGCCAACTGGTCTAAAAAGTGCAGCAACAGGAGTTTAAATTAAATGCTGACCACCAGGATGAATATTAACTCGCAAATTCTTAAGGGGTCCCGCTGCGGTGAAAGGGAGCCTGAGGCCCCTTTTTACCATGGTGGGTAAAAGGCTGTCTTTTTTTTTTTTTTTTTTTTTGAGGAAAAAATGGCCATGCAGTAAATGAAACACTTACCGTACAGCCATTTTGGGGAAAAGCCTTTAGCACCACCCATTAAGATTATTGACCCCTGAGGCAGGCTTACACGCCGAAACATGGCCTTGTCGAATCCTAGATGGGTTGACTGCCACCCGGGGCGGATTGCCAGTGCGCATGCACTGCACCCCCCCCTGCACATCAGTTCCCCCTCCCCCCGGTGCATCACCTCCAACCTCCCCCCCCCCCCTCCCCCAGTACATTGCTTTTATTTCCTGGGTGTGTTGGGAGGAGCCGTGTGGCTGGCTCCTCCAGTTCTCTGCCACAGAACAGGAAGTAACATCAGAGGGAGCAGGGAACCAGCGGAGCCAGCCGACAGCTCTGCAACTGCTCCCTGCACCCCCCCCCCCCCCACCAGTGTGCACCTGGGACAGACTGCCCCCACCACCCTGCCCTCAGTACACCACTGATAGTACCACTAGTCTGTGCGTGGGAGCCGCGCGCTACAAAATATTGTAATTTTTATCACAGATGGAACATGTCTGAGGGGGGAGGGTGGAGAGTGGGTATGTCTATGCTTATCAGTTAGAGCAGCTGATTAGCGCAGGATTAGCACGTGATTTATTTATTTATTATTACATTTGTACCCCGCGCTTTCCCACTTAAAGCAGGTTCAATGCGGCTTACATAATAATATGGATTACAAAGTATTAATAGAGAAAATATAAGTTAATTATATCAGAGTAAATAAGAGAGATAGGTAGGTAGAGATGGGGAAGGGTGAAGGGAGTAGGAGAGGTATGAGCAAGGGGTAGATGAGCATTGGAGAAGGAATAGAGGAGGCAGGAGGGGTTGGGACACTGGAAAAGCACAGGGAAAATTTGGTGGGAGATGTAGTCTGGGTCATTGTCGTTGTCTTCTGGATATGTGTTGGGTAGATGGGTGCATGGGCTTAGATTGGGTCATTTGGGTAGGCTTGCTTGAACAGATGGGTTTTTAGTGATTTCCGGAAGGGTAGAAAGTCGCTGGTTGATCGGATGGGTCTGGGGAGGGCATTCTAGAGTTGGCTGCCCAAGAAGGAGAAGTTGGATCCATAATAATTTTTGTACTTGAGTCCTTTGCAATTGGGGTAATGGAGGTGATTCCTTTCCGCCTACAAAATAGGGGTCAGTAAGGCCATTTTCTGTCTGTGCTAAAAATAGCACAAGTATTTGGAGAAAACACACATAACGGCCCACTAAGGCCACTTTTTAACCCCATAGGGGTCCTTTTACTAAGGTGCGCTGAAAAATGGCTTGCGATAGTGTAGGCGTGGGTTTGGGTGCGCGCTGATTCATTTTTTAGCGCGTTGGTAAAAATGGCCTTCTTTTGCCGAAAATGGACGTGCAGCAAAATCAAAATCGCCGCGCGTCCATTTTGGGTCTCAGACCTTACCGCCAGCCATTGACTTAGTGGTAAAGAATCCGGGTGGTAGTGACCTATGTGCGTCAAATGCCACTTGGCACGCGTCCGTTACTTGCGCCTGACAATAACAAAATATTTTTCGGACACGTGTATTGGATGCACGCCAAAAATGAAATTACCACAACAGCCACGCGGTAGTCGGGTGGTAATTCCATTTTGCTGCATGTTGGTCGCGCGTAGACGCTTAGGCGGCTTAGTAAAAGGGCCCCTTAGTTATTTAGCACTGATTTTAGACGTTATGTTACTGGTACTTTCTGAGCAGAAAAAACGCAGGTCTTAGGCCTCGTCAGGCAAATTTCAGCTGAAATCCTAGCAGTGGCGTAGCCACAGGTGGGCCTGGGTGGGCCGGGGCCCATCCACTTAGGGCTCAGGCCCACCCAACAGCAGCACATATTTAGTGCTAACTAGTGGGGATCCCAAGCTTTGCCAGCTGAAGACCCTCCCCCTGATGATGCTGAAAACACTGCTTTCCACTTCAGCAGTCTAAGCTTTCTATGCTGCCTATACTGACCTCATCACATTGGGGGGGGGGGGGGGGGGAGGAGAACACTTGGTGCCCAACCACTTCTTGACTAGGCCCACCCAAAATCTGCTGTCTGGCTATGCCCCTGAATCCTAGTCAGTTAGGTATGACTGAAATTACTACTACTACTATTTAACATTTCTAAAGCGCTACTAGGGTTACGCCGCGCTGAACCCAAAAGATACTTGAGTTAAACTAACAGTTATCCTTTCTGCTACCCATTTCTGCTTAGCTCAGTGGCGTACCAAGGGGGGGGGGCGGTGGGGGCGGTCCACCCCGGGTGCACGCCGCTGGGGGGGGTGCCGCGGCGCGCGCCTGTCAGCTGAGTTCACTGACTTCGCTAACTTCGCTGCAGCTCCCTCTTCCCCGGAACAGGTTACTTCCTGTTCCGGCCGGGGCAGAGGGAGCTGCAGCGAAGTTAGCGAACTCAGCTGACAAGCGCGTGCCGCGGCACCACCCCCCCAGCGGCGTGTACCTGGGGGGGGTATCATTTCGCCGGGGGGGGGGGCACATCGGCAATCCGCCCCGGGTGTTATGCCGGCTAAGATCGCCACTGGCTTAGCTGATTATGTTTTACTTATTATTTTAAAGGTAAACTTGAATAAGCATTGTTTGAAGCCTGCAAATATCCAGCAAACACATCAAAGCTACCAAGTAGCAGCGCTGGGATGAAGAAAGAACTCTGTTCTCAGCAATAAAAATTCCTTTTCTCAAGCTTCAGCTCATTTGCCGTAAGGTTCTTGTGTGATCAATAAAACATGGGTAATATCCTTATCCAAGCTGGAATCTCCAGTGTCTTGGGAGAAACATCAGGGGCCTCAATTTCAGGTAGCTCTTTGATGCTTTACTCCTGCAGGTCAAGTCCTTCCAAATATTTGTCTGGCGTGAGGCAACTTCCCAACCTTTATGCTTTCATCAGCTCTTGTACAAAGTTCTTTCTGGGTTTTCAAAAGACAGGTTCTTATTTATTTATGTTTATTTTATTTATAGGGATTTATTAATTGTCTTTATGAAGAGATTCACCCAAGGCGATGTTCCTCCTTACAGTTTCTTTCATTCCTTTTCTGGGTTTTAGTGTCCATTTCTCAATCCCCCAATAATGGCAGGCATGAGTGTGCTGAGCTGTGAAGCGTCTGTTTAAGCTTTCCAAAAATACTAGGACTAGGGGTCATGCGATGAAGCTACAATGTAGTAAATGTAAAACGAATCGGAGAAAAGTTTTCTTCACTCAACGTGTAATTAAACTCTGGAATTCGTTGCCAGAGAATGTGGTAAAGGCGGTTAGCTTAGCGGAGTTTAAAAAAGGTTTGGATGGCTTCCTAAAGGAAAAGTCCATAGACCATTATTAAATGGACTTGGGAAAAATCCATTATTTCTGGGATAAGTAGTATAAAATGTTTTGTACTTTTTTGGGATCTTGCCAGGTATTTGTGACCTGGATTGGCCACTGTTGGACACAGGATGCTGGGCTTGTGGGACCTTTGGTCTTTCCTAGTATGGCAATACTTATGTGTCCTCCCCCCTCCCCCATCACATCTACAGACCCACAGCAGCTGAGAGGACACAGGGGAGGGAAGGTGAAGAGGCAGGTGGGATAACTGTGCTGCTGAAGTACAGGGATGGGGTTTCCCCCCTTTCTTTCTGCCAGTGAAATGAAAGCAAAATGAACCTAACTTCAGGTGGTAATTAATATTCAGTCGGTGGTGGTCAGCATTTTTTTTTTTAATCTCTGGCTGCCAGCAGGAGAATTAGACTTGGATATTCACTGCCAGCTCCTGGTGGGCATACTGTCGCAGACATGTCCACTCTGCCCCCCCCCCCCAGATATGCCCCCTGTGCAAAAAAAAATTAGCGTGCTGGTAGCGCAATGCATATGTCAAACGTACTGCGGGACTCCTCAGGGTGCCCTGTGTTACATCATTTTAAGCCATAGTAAACGTACGTCAATGCTTACCGCAGCTTGATAAAAGAACCCCTAAATCACAATCCCGTCCTTGAACTGCCCCCTGTTGGCAAGGCTTAATCCGGCTGTCCTATGAATTTTGGAGGCCAATTTAGGTAATTAGTGGGGGAAATGCAGAAGAGTAATGGGTAGATATTCAAAAGTTATGGGCAGCATTTCTGTTGAAACACTGGCTGCAGAGTGAAATAATTATATAGATATATATCAGCACTGCTATTTAACTCTGAATATAGATGTACAGCTGTGAATGCCACCATCATATGGATTGCTGGCAATACTCAGCTGCCTCTTGCATAGCTCTGTGGATTAATTTAGAACAGCTTTTTCGCTGGGCTAAATTAAACCACTTAGCTACGCGAATAGCAGTTGAGTGTTACTAGGTGGTCTGCCCAAAATCCATGCACACTCCACTCTGGCACCATCCAGATGTTGGCAGCTGGGGTTTTGAACACTGGATACTCGTTCTGAGACTTAAAGGGATATACCTTGAAAAAGCCCTGTTGGCGAAACACGTGTCGATGTATTGCCCTATTTTTTCAGCTTCATAAATACTGATCTAAGCTGCTGTACGACCCTACCTCTCAGCTGACATGAACTATTAACAAGCTAAGAAAAAAAACTTTATACCACTCTATTACAGATATAGAAGCTTTTTGCTCAACTGTTAAGGATCCAAATAGATTAAAATAAATATACTCGAAGACCTAAGACAAGAAGGGTATGTACCCTGACTGAAACCACACATAAAACAGTGTGATGGCGACTAGTAGGTGTCTCTGGGTTTACCTCTGAAGGTCCGAAGAAATATAGCATTCAGTAATACAGTGAAACCTCAGTTTTCGTCGATAATCCGTCCAAAAACAATCGGCGAAATCCGAAACCGATGAAAACCAAAGCAATTAACGAGGACGCCCAAAATCGGGAGAAGGACGTCCATCTTCCGATACAAATTGGGAAATGGACGGCCTTCTTTTTTGACAAAATCCAAGGCAACTGACGAAAACCGAGACAAATTTCTAGTCGAAAAAAATCTACGAAATCCGAAACCGACGAAAACCGACATCAACAAAAAACGAGGTTTCACTGTAATTAATTGAGGTGTGCATTTTTCACGAAGATATTACTGATAACTTGAAATATTATCGAGGGCACTATTTCGTAATACCATCCACACAGTGCCATCTGTAGGTATTTTCAGTGGCATTATCCATAAAGTGAGGCTCATTTTCAAAGCTCTTAGACTTACAAAGTTTCTAAGGTTGCTGTATTTTATTTATTTATTTGTAGCATTTGTATCCCACATTTTCCCACCAATTTGCAGGCTCAATGTGGCTTACATTATGCCGTAATGGCGATCGCCATTACCGGGTGAAAAATTACAAATGATATTGCATTAAGGCTCATACATGGTAAAGTGGAATACAGAGTGGTATTACATAGACGTTCCTGCTTGATAGAATAGGTTATAACATAAGTTAAATAGTCAACTATAGAAGAACATTTCCAGCATAAGAAATAAAGTGGTAGTGCGTATTGCGTAGCTTATATTGGTAGTAACGAGGTAGTCCGTCAAATATAAAGAGTTTGGTTTTGTCTAGTTCGTGTAACGTCTAGTTGTCTGGTGTTTAGGAAGAATCGTTATGGTATGCCTTCTTGAATAGGTCAGTTTTCAGTAGTTTTCGGAAGTTTGTTAGGTCGTTCATTGTTTTTATGGTCTTCGGTAGTGCGTTCCAGAGTTGCGCGCTGATGTAGGAGAAGCTGGATGCATATATGGTTTTATATTTGAGTCTTTTACAGCTGGGGTAGTGGAGATTCAAGAATGTGCGTGCTGATTTTTTTGTGTTCCTAGTTGGCAGATCTATGAGGTCTGACATATAGATCGGGGCTTCTCCGTGAACGATTTTGTGAACCAGGGTGCAAACTTTGAACGCAATGCATTCTTTTAATGCACGCCCCCGGGGGTCGCCGCCGCCGCTGGTCTGAGCCTGCTCCGCTCTGTGAGACCTTTGCTGTGCCGCGGTCTCGTTCTTCGGCCGCTTGTTCAGTGTTCCCGCCTTTCTTCCTCGGTTCGCCGTTGTGTCGTAGGGGTCCACTTCGCTGTATAACTTTGTAAGTCTATGTGCTCTGAAAATGAGCCCCTTTAAAGTGTCTGTGAAAATGAATGCATAGGGCAGTTATCCATGCAAAGAGAAACAGTATAGCAGGTTGCCTGCATTTACATATCGCTTATGCACTTTAATGAACAGAATACCAGCACCTCTGCGGGGAAACATGCACTTTTGCTCTGGATTCTATATATGCGCCTAGTTTTCTGCACTGAAATCCAAGCGCAGTGTATAACAATGCGCATACCTTAATTGGCTTAACAAGCTAATCAGTGTTGATAACAGCACTTAACAAGCAATAATGAGCACTAATTGGCAATAATTAGAATTTACGCTCACATCTCACTAAAAGTATTCTGTAATAAAGTGTGCCTAAATTCTAATGCGCAAAGTTCAAAAGGGGCGTGGCTATGGGCAGGGAAATGGGCATTCCATGGACGTTCCCAAATTTATGCATGTCGTTATAGAATAAGGCCCTGTGGGTGTAAATCTACTACTACTACTACTTATCATTTCTATAGCGCTACTAGACGTACGCAGCGCTGTATACCTGAACAATGAAGAGATAGTCCCTGCTCAACAGAGTTTACAATCTAATTAGGACAGACAAACAGGACAAACAAGAGATAAGGGAATATTAAAGTGAGGATGATAAAATAAGGGACCAGAACTGCACACAATACTTGAGATGCGGTCGCACCGTGGAGCGACACAAAGGCATTACAACATCCTCACCTCCGCTTTCCATTCATTTCCCAATAAAACCCAACATTCCACCTGCCTTCCCAGCCGCCGCAGCACACCGAGCAGAGGGCTCCAACGCATCATCAACGATGACACCCAGACCCCCTAAATCTACGCTCCCTCTGACTCCAGTTCACATCCATTAGGTTTTCCACACTGTTAGAAATAATGGTTTCATATTTGGACCTTTTCCCCGCTTGCTTGCTTGTTTCTTTCTTCCTTCCTGTCACCCCCAACTTCCCCTCACAGCTGCTTCTACTATTCCATGGTCCCCTTAATTATACACATGAGCGTCCCGCAAACACCGTTTTTCATCCCACTGCACTGCATCACCCTCCCCTCACCTATCCAAACCCATCCTGTTAGAATATCAATGATATGCTTTGATGTCCCCATGCATACTTCCTACCCACCCCCATCCTCCCACCCTGTCAGACTGTCATAGTAATGCTTGAATGTTTCACTTATATACACTGTCAGCTAGCACATTTGCTTATTTCTGATCTGACGAAGAAGGGCAACCTTCGAAAGCTAATCAAGAAATGTATTAAGTTATGTCCAATAAAAAAGGTATCATCTTATTTTCTTTTCCATGTTTTATTTTGTTTGATTTCTATTGATAACCTTAAGAGTGGACTAACATGGCTACCACACTCCTCATCCCACTGCAGAAACTTCTATTGCAGCTTGATTTCAGATCATCTAGTTAAAATATCCTGATGCCCGTTATTTATTATAAAAACGTGATATGCCATTATTGATACTAAAAGCATAATCACGTATCACTTTACAATAAAAAGAAGGAACACATTGCAGTGTCCGAGCGTTTCAGACTGCAAATCCAGTTTGCTCTGTTGAATAATTCTTACTTTGGGAATTTCAGCCCGGGTATGCTTATGGTTTTGTAAACTTCTGTCCTCTCAGTCATCGCCAAACTGAAGAGCCCAGTCTCTTTAGCATCTCCTCAATAGGCAAGTCTTTTCATCCCCTATATAAATTTGGTCACCTATCTCTGGGGTCCTTTTACTAAGCCACGGTAAAAAGTGGCCTGCGGTAGTGTGGGCATGGGTTTTTGGTGCACGCCGGGCCAGTTTTTACTGCATCTGCAAAAAAGGGCTTTTTTTAAAAATGGGATGGGATAAGGGCATGTGATAAAACTGAAACCGGCGTCTGCCTAAAACCGGCCTAAGCCCTTAACGCCACCCATTGAGCTAGCAATAGGGGCTCACACGATACTCTATGTCTGATCTTCAAGGCCCTGAAAGGAAATGGCCACGAGTATCTGAAGAATAGGATGATCCTCCACACACCGCCAAGGACACTAAGGTCCCCCCCAAGGACTTTCACTAACTACACCCTCTCCAAAAGACATTACACGATGTGATACCCGCAAGCGAGCCTTCTCCGGAGTAGCCCCCACACTCTGGAATGCACTGCCTGAAAGGCTCCGCTTAACACAAGACTGCCTCTACTTCAGGAAGCAGGTGAAAGCTTGGCTCTTCAACCAAGCCTTTAATGGAAGAAGTAACTAACTTGTTAGTCTCACTCACACACACAAGGAATGACTCGGGCTGCAGATACTGCAGCGGGACATGTTTATCCACTCCTACCCTAGCTGAGATAATATTTAACCATATCTCTGACCTCACGTGCAACTTTCTTCAACTCGATCACCTTACTTTCTAATTCTTCCTACTTTCTTACTCATCTATATGTTACAACTTTGCCTTACCCTTCACTACCAATTATAATGTTCTATTATGTATTGTGTTGACATTGTAAGTAGTAGACCATGCCATACTTTGTACTGTTATCTGAATATTTTTACTGCTATAATTGCCTACTGCTCATGTTTGATCTATTCTTACTGTACACCGCCTTGAGTGAATTTCTTTAACAAAGGCAGTAAATAAATCCTAATAAATAAATAAATACATGTATGGTGACCGGTTAGCGCGCGCCAACTGCCAATTACCACCAGAAACGCCTTGCAAGGGAGGAAATAAATAATATTTCCTGGCACCACAGGCACACGGCAAATCTGAAATTACCGCCAGGGGGGTGCACTAGCTTGGCAGTAGTCTCATTTTGGTGTGCGCTGCACGCGCGTAAATCCCAACGCACCTTTGTAAAAGGGCCCCTCTGTGCCTTTCTTACCTTTGCTATGTCTTTTTTTTTTTTTTTTTGAGCTGCAGTGACAGAATTGCATACATGCCTCAAGGTGTGGTTATGCCACGGATGGACAGAGAGGCGTTATGATTGTATTCCTAATAACTCCTAGTTCCATACACAATGAGCAGAACATTTTAATATACTGTCCACTATGATGCTTAGATCAGTGGTTCCCAAGCCTGGTCCTACAGGCGTTCCAGCCAGTCAGGTTTTCAGTGTGGAGGAGTGGCCTAGTGGTTAGAGCAGCGGCCTTGCAATCCAGAGTGGCCAGTTCAAATCCCGCTGCTGCTCCTTGTGACCTTGGGCAAGTCACTTAACCCTCCATTGCCTCAGATATAAACTTAGATTGTGAGCCCTCCTGGGACAGAGAAATATCCAGAGTACCTGAATGTAGCTCACCTTGAGCTACTACTGAAAAAGGGGTCAGCAAAATGTAAATAAAGATTCTAGAATTCTAAAGAACAACAAGATTCCATGCAGAATCTCAAAGAGTAGCAACATTCCGTGTAGAACCCCAAAGAATAGCAAGATTCTGGAGCAGAGGAGTGGCCTAGTGGTTAGAGCAGCGGCCTTGCAATCCGGAGTGGCCAGTTCAAATCCCACTGCTGCTCCTTGTGACCTTGGGCAAGTCACTTAACCCTCCATTGCCTCAGGTACAAACTTAGATTGTGAGCCCTCCTGGGACAGAGAAATATCCAGTGTACCTGAATGTAACTCACCTTGAGCTACCACTGAAAAAGCTGTGAGCAAAATCTAAATAAATAAATCCACAATGAACATTCCTGAGCTAGATTTATATGCAGTGGAGGCAGTCCATGCAAACCTCTCTCATGAATATTCATCATGGGTATCCTGAAAGCTGACAGGCTGGTGTGCCACCACTGGCTTAGATCCTTTTTCTGGGTGGTGACTCCTAAAGCAGAACCTTTGCTAGAATGGAGATTGAGAAGGGTAGACCATCATCATCTTTAGATTTATTTATTTAGATTTGGTTCACAGCATGTTCAATACAGCTGAAGGTGAGTTCTATTCAGGTACACTTGGTATTTTTTGTTGTCTCCAGAGGGCTCATGTTTAATTTTTGTACCTGAAGCAATGGAGGGTTACGTAACTCACCCAAAACCACAAGGAGCAGCAGTGGGATTTGAACCAGACTTCCCTGGTTGTCAGTTTAGGGCTCTAACCCCTAGGCTACTCTATTGCTGTTCTTAGAGGTACTGCATTCACAACAGGTTGGTCAGGTTGTAACCCAACACCCCTTCAATTCCATCTTCTTCTCCCTCCTTCTCTCCCCCCCCCCCCCCCCCCCCCAACATTGCTTCTATAAATGTCAATTTTTGTAGGTCTCAGTAGGCAGGAAGTAAAAAGCTGTAACACAGACAGTCACAGGAACACAGTTATCCATCACTCTCCATTATCAATATATTTTGTATGTATGATTCTACTACTACAAATCATTTCTATAGCGCTACTAGTCGTACGCAGCGCTTTACAATTGAACATGAAGAAAAGACAGTCCCTGCTCAAAAGAGCTTACAATCTAAATCAGGACAGACAGACAGGACAAAGAAGGGATAAGGGTAGGACAGACAGATAGGACACGTAGGAATGATTCTAAATGGAATGTTGCTACTATTGGAGATTCTGTTGCTACTATTTGAGATTCTGGAATGTTGCTACTGTTTGAGATTCTACATGGAATGTTAATGTTGCTATTCCACTAGCAACATTCCATGTAGAAGTCGGCCCTTGCAGATCAGCAACGCGGCCGCGCAGGCTTCTATTTCTGTGAGTCTGACGTCCTGCACGTACGTGCAGGACGTCAGACTCACAGAAACAGAAGCCTACGCGGCCGCGTTGCTGATCTGCAAGGGCAGGCTTCTACTACTACTATAAATGATTTCTATAGTGCTACCAGTCGTACGCAGCGCTTCACAATTGAACATGAAGAAAAGACAGTCCCTGCTCAAAAGAGCTTACAATCTAAATCAGGACAGACAGACAAGACAAAGAAGGGATAAGGGTAGGACAGACAGATAGGACACATAGGAATGATTCTAAATGGAATGTTGCTACTATTGGAGATTCTGTTGCTACTGTTTGAGATTCTACATGGAATGTTAATGTTGCTATTCCACTAGCAACATTCCATGTAGAAGTCGGCCCTTGCAGATCAGCAACGCGGCCGCGCAGGCTTCTATTTCTGTGAGTCTGACGTCCTGCACGTATGTCAGACTCACAGAAATGGAAGCCTGCGCGGCTGCGTTGCTGATCTGCAAGGGCAGGCTTCTACTACTACTACTACAACAAATCATTTCTATAGCGCTACCAGTCGTACGCAGCGCTTCACAGTTGAACATGAAGAAAAGACAGTCCCTGCTCTAAAGAGCTTACAATCTAAATTAGGACAGACAGACAGGACCAATAAGGATAAGGGTAGGACACATAGGAATGATTCTAAATGGAATGTTGCTACTATTGGAGATTCTAGATGGAATGTTAATGTTGCTATTCCGCTAGCAGCATTCCATATAGAAGCCTGCCCTTGCAGATCAGCAACGCGGCCGCGCAGGCTTCTATTTCTGTGAGTCTGACGTCCTGCACGTATGTCAGACTCACAGAAACAGAAGCCTACGCGGCCGCGTTGCTGATCTGCAAGGGCAGGCTTCTACTACTACTATAAATGATTTCTATAGTGCTACCAGTCGTACGCAGCGCTTCACAATTGAACATGAAGAAAAGACAGTCCCTGCTCAAAAGAGCTTACAATCTAAATCAGGACAGACAGACAGGACAAATAAGGGATAAGAGTAGGACAGACAGATAGGACACATAAGGAAAGGGGACTATTGAAGAGAGGAAGACATGATAAAGGTTACGAGCAGGTGACAAGTTAGGAATTAAAAGCAGCATCAAACAGGTAGGCCTTTAGCCCAGATATGAAGGTGGCCAGGGATGGAGCTTGACGTAATGGCTCAGGAAGTCTATTCCAAGCATAAGGTGCGGCGAGATAAAAGGAACGGAGTCTGGAGTTAGCGATGGAGGAGAAGGTTGCAATTAGGAGAGATTTGCCTAGTGAATGTAGTTCTATGGGAGGAATGTAGGGAGAGATGAGGGTGGAGAGCAGTAGCGTAGCCAGCGATTAATTTTTGGGTGGGCCTGGAGGTGGTCTGGGTGGGCACAGACCTCTTTCCTCTCCACCGTCCACCCCCCGCCCGCCGCCACCGCCACCACATTTTGTGTCCACCCACGACCGCCCCGCCCGCGACAGCCCCCTGCACTGACCTGAAGCGCGTTCTCCCTCCAATCCAGCAACGGCGATCATAGCCAGCCTTCTACCACGTCCAGAGCGCATCGTCAGAGCTTCTTCTCAGGCGCGTCCCACCTACTCTGCAACTTCCTGCTGGACGTGGTAGAAGGATGGCTATGATCGCCGGTGCTGGATTGGAGGGAGAATGCGCTTCAGGTCAGTGCAGGAGGCTGTCATGGGCGGGGCGGGCCTGTAGCAAAAGTGGGTGGGCCTGGGCCCATCCAGGCCCACCCGTGGCTACGCCCCTGGTGGAGAGGTAGTGAGGGGCAGCAGAGTGAATGCACTTATAGGTCAATAAGAGGAGCTTGAACTCTATACAGAAACGGATAGGGAGCCAGTGAAGTGACTTCAGAAGAGGGCTGATATGGGCATAGTGACTTTGGCGAAATACTAATCGTGCAGCAGAATTTTGAACAGATTGAAGAGGAGAGAGATGGCTGAGTGGAAGACCGGTGAGAAGCAAGTTGCAGTAGTCCAAGCGAGAGGTGATGAGAGCGTGGATGAGGGTTCTGGTAGCGTGCTCAGAAAGGAGAAGGCGAATTTTGGCGATATTATAGAGGAAGAAACCACAGGTTTTAGCAATCTGTTGAATATGTGCAGAGAAGGGGAGGGAGGAGTCGAAGATGACCCCAAGGTTATGAGTAGATGAGACAGGAAGAATGATTCTGGTGGATAACGGTGAATGCTTCAGTCTGCCAATGTCTGCCTGTGAAAACTCACATATACCACAGACAAAATGGTAATTTCAGATATTACTGAGGCCAGTGACAGCCCCTAATTGGTCCCAATTCCAGTGGTTTCCAGTCTCCACCATGATCTCATATATTGCAAATCCTTTAGCATCTTCCTTGTTGTATATTAAGAATCTAGCTACAATGTGGGAATGATCAAGTGAGCAGTGCTGCGGATGTTGGCAGGCAAATGAAGGGCCAGCACCACATTTCATAGCAAAACTACAAATTGGTATAACGATACAGAGATACCGAGCCACTTTTAATGCCATTTGTTGAACAGCATAACGAGGTTTTATTGTATGACCTGTGATGCGATGCATAAATATTTTATATTAAAGTTGACATTCATACTGTTGTTTGCAGATACCGTGTTTCCCCGAAAATAAGACACTGTCTTATATTAATTTTTGCCCCCCAAAATGCACTAGGTCTTATTTTCAGGGGCTGTCTTATTTTTCGGGGTTGGATCGGGGTTGGCCCGCCTGCCCTCTGTTGCTCCCGGAACTAACCTTAAACGCCTCCTTTCACCTTCGCAGCAAGCAGCAGGGCAGGCCACTCCTTCCTTCAGTGTCCCGCCCTCGCCTGACGTAACATCCGCGAGGGCGGGGCGACGGAAGGAAGGAGAGGTCTGCCCTGCTGCTTGCTGTGAAGGTGAAAGGAGGCGTTTAAGGTTAGTTCCGGGAGCGACGGAGGGTGGGTGGAGGGGGGGGGGGGGGGGCCCGGCGACCTCAGGTGGGGGGGGGGGGCGGCCCGGGGGCGGCCTTGTCCGGCTCTCGGCGGCCCTGCTTTCAAACAAAAATTTGCTAGGTCTTACTTTCGGGGGAGGCCTTATATCTACCAATTCAGGAAAACCTCTACTAGGTCTTATTTTCAGGGGATGTCTTACTTTCGGGGAAAGAGGGTAACTCATTTCACAGCAAACGCTGGAGCTGGAAAGTTGCAGGGGAAAGTGAACAGCAGATGACCATCTCTAGAATTCTTTTCCTGGTCACATGACCCTGGGATGCTACATCATAGCAGGAGATACAGCAGGCAGGCCCATTAAAAGGCTAAGCCGCTGTAAGTGGATTTGTTTGCAAAACACATTTTCAGCAGAAATAGCATGGCCTGCTGTTGATCACCAGGAAAATAAACTGATTCCCAGAGCCTCTGTGCTGCTGCTGCCTTCTGATGCAGTGCTTATGAATAGCAGATTGCAGCTGCCCTGCTTCTTGGTAGAAATTCCCTTAGCCCTGCCGTTGCTTTCAGGGAAGGTGCAGAGCCCCAGGAAGGAGGGGGAGTGGGCATGTCATGGACACACTAAAATAAGGATTGAGAGGGTGTTTGAGTAAGATAAGGAAGCATTTCTGTACACAGAAAGCCATGGACTTTTGTCTGACATGAAATAGGAAAACATGAAGGACATTTTCCCATTTCAGTTCTGTCTGTAAATGAATGGAAAGAAAACCAAATACAATTGTATGTTTTCCCTTCATTTCTTTTACGAAAACTCTTCTGTTCTCCCCCTCCCCCAACTACCATCACAGACTGAATGCACTGAAATAGTCAAAAAAGAAAGTCAGTCTCCCCCTCCTTTGGATTTGGAAAAAAAAAAATCCTCTAACTTCTTCAGACCCCAACACGAAGGCCCCTGGAGACCCTCAGCATTTGCATTCCTTAATTGTCTTTAGCTGTTTAGATCTATTATTTTATTTTTGTTATATTTGTACCCTGCGCTTTCCCACTCATGGCAGGCTCAATGCAGCTTACATGGGGCAATGGAGGGTTAAGTGACTTGCCCAGAGTCACAAGGAGCTGCCTGTGCCTGAAGTGGGAATGGAACTCAGTTCCCCAGGACCAAAGTCCACCACCCTAACCACTAGGCCACTCCTCCACCACCCTAACCACTAGGCCACTCCTCCACTGTTGCTACTATTTGAGATTCTACATGGAATGTTGCTATTCCACTAGCAACATTCCATGTAGAAGTTGGCCCTTGCAGATCACCAATGGGGTGGCCGCCAGGCTTCTGCTTCTGTGAGTCTGACGTCCTGCACGTACATGCAGGACGTCAGACTCACAGAAACAGAAGCCTGCGCAGCCTTCTACATGGAATGTTGCTAGTGGAATAGCAACATTCCATGTAGAATCTCCAGTAGTAGCATCATTCCAAAATAGTATCTCTTTTATTTTTGTTACATTTGTACCGTGCGCTTTCCCACTCATGGCAGGCTCAATGCAGCTTACATGGGGCAATGGAGGGTTAAGTGACTTGCCCAGAGTCACAAGGAGCTGCCTGTGCCTGAAGTGGGAATCAAACCCAGTTCCTCAGGACCAGAGTCCACCACCCTAACCACTAGGCCACTCCTCCAATCCCTATTAGTCTGTCCCTATGAACTATTGTGTAATCAGATGTACTATGCTGTCCTAATTGGATTGTCTCTGTTGTTATGTCCTTTAGATTGTAAGCTCTTTGGAGCAGGGACTGTCTCTCTTCATGTTTGACTGTACAGCGCTGCGTAAGTCTGGTAGCGCTTTAGAAATGTTGAGTAGTAGTAGCTTCTTAATTTACCCTAGCAAAGGGACACAAATGAGGCAGAAGGAACCAGACTACAAAATGAAGTTGGAAACATTTGGAAACAAACCACCGAAGGGATATGAATGACTGGGGATCACTTCTGCCCCCCTTTTTTTATTCCCAAAGATGGTGTAAGAGAGAGGGAATGTTAGTGGGTGTGTGTTTGGGGGGGGGGGGGAGTCTACATAGAAGATAAACCTGAGAGGCTTTTCTTAAAGTTAAGAATCAGGGGTTTGGGTTGAGGATAACGACCTACTGTAAAAAATGAAATTAATAAATAAATAAATATTGTTTCTTTTTTCATTTTATTTCATTTAGAACAGAAAAAGAAACGAAATGTTAACATTCCCTATTTCGTCTGAAATAAAAGTGCATGCCTGCTTAAAAACCTATATCGGCAATAGTAACATACAAGCACAGACGATGACGGGTGGATAAGGAGCGTCCGGGCTCATCCAGTCTCTGCTGCAGCACCGTAGACCCTGGATCATCTCTAGCTTTCCTCCTCATTTCTTCACAAATAGGGACCTTCTGTGCTTATCTCCAGCTCGTCTGAATTATGCAATTTAGTTACCTCTACCACCTCTGTTGAGTGAGGGGGGATGGGGCATTCCATTTCCATGAACATTTATGGGGCCCTTTCAATAAAACTCATTAGAACATAGCCATATTGGGTCAGACTGATGGTTCTTCTAGCCCAGTATCCTACTTCCAACAGTGGCCAATCCAGGTCACAAGTACCTGGCAGAAACCCAATGAGTAGCAACATTCCAGAATCCCAAAGAGTAATTAGATTCCAGAATTCCCAAATAGTAGCAAGATTCTGGAACCCCAAAGAGTAGCAACATTCCATGCTACCAATCCCAGGGCAACCAGTGGCTTCCCCATGTCTATCTCAATAACAGACTATGGACTTTTCCTCCAGGAGCTGTCCAAACCTTTTTTAAAACCCAGATACGCTAATCGCTGTTACCACATCCGCCTATTTGTTTTAAAAGTATTTCCATGTAACTTCATTGAGTGTGCTCTAGTCTCTGTACTTTTTGAAAGAGTAAAAAAATGGATTCACTTGCACTCATTCTACACCACTCAGGATTTTATAGACCTCAATCATATCCCCCCTCAGCTGTCTCTTTTCCAATCTGAAGAGCCTTAACCTCTTTAGCTATTCATCATATAGGAGCAGTCCCATCCCCTTTATCGTTTTGGTCACTCTTTGAACTTTTTCTAATTCCACTATATCTTTTTTTGAAATATGATGACCAGAATTGAACTCAATACTGAAGGTGAGGTCACACAATGGAGAGATACAGAGGCATTTTAAAGACCTGTGATTGGATGGGCACCACTGCCACCCACACAAGGGCTTTTGAATACCTTACATTTACTTTTGATTATCAAAACATTGTATAGAATAAATGATCTCACTTACATCAAATCTGAATGTTACTTGGCTTTATTTTTTGTGGTTATTTTTAGCAAAATGGCTGACCTTTCAACTTAGTTTGGGAACCTAGATTTGACAGCATGGGGGGAGGGGTAGAGGGGATACCATGTGTGGAAGGTCTCTTGCCTCCATTATTCATGCCTTGAATGCATTCGTGTGACTGTAGCCTCCACTGCCAGCTTCCTATTTATCTTGTTATTAGTTAGTCCCAGATAGCCAATGCACCATTGAGATAGCTCAAAGGCTGACGAGCTGGCGGGGTTGTAATTTTGTCTTGAAAACAATGCTTGCATGGACAAAGTTGTATAACAATGTTTTTACCTGCTTTGGGATCCCTCTGGTCATGCCCCAACCTAGATGCTATTAAAGTTAAACCATTTACTTTCAAATTGCTTTCTTCTCCCTATGCGCTGCTGCCCAGGCTTCCCATATCGAACCTTTACGTTCTAATCTAATTTTGCTCTCGGTCTGGGATAGGAGCTTGTGTCAAGGTCCCCTAGAGTTCATGTACAGTAATTCTCCCTGACTGGAACTGAAAATGGGTCGCACCCAGGCAACAGTACCCAACGCAATTTATTTATTTATGTATTTTTGCAATGTTTGTTACACCACTTTTCGCTATCAACGTCAAGGCAGTGTACAATATATTTATAAAATGGCGCCACGTATACAATACAATCACATTAATAAAACAAGTAATTGAATCTGTATGGAGCACACAATCATTACGACCAATGATTGATTTAAATGATTAGGTTAATCTACGTGTAGCAGACAAAAAAAAAAAAAAAAGAGGACTCAGAGCACGACAAAATAAACCAACAGGTAAAAAAATTTTTTTAAAAAGCGCAAAGGGCCTCCAAGAATACATTAGCACCGAGAAGTAGCTTTATTAGAAAACCCGACACGGTCTGTGTTTTGGCAACTTGCCTGCATCAGGGGCCTTGGTAATAATAAATTGTCATCTGCTATGATCCGGTGGGTCGGTAAAGAAAATCAATCTTGTGACGATCATGACTGTGTGTGTACAAAACAAATGCATATACAGCATCCGATGCAAAATGGAGACAGCTCACGGCAACGTGTGCCAAGACCCAATTATTGGTGTTAATTGGCTTTATTTGGGAGTTACACTCACATTGTATTCTATAAAAATGTGTGCGTAATTCCTGTAGTGCGTAATTTCAAGGGGGTGTGTTTAGGGTATGTCTTGGGGGTGTTCCTATGAATTACGTGCGTTCTTATAGAATACACCCAATCCGCACCTAATTTTGGAGTCGGCATTTACACCTGGTTTCAGCAGGCGTAAATGCAGCTGCCTTAAGTTAGGTGCAGATTAGGCGCTTCGGTACTATTCTATATAATAACATATATTGTAACTTGGAGGGGCATAATCGAACGACGTCGGCCAAATAGATAGCCGGCCATCTATATGGCCAGAGCTGTAAAGCGGCAGCCGAACCGTATTATCGAAAAAGATAGCTATCTTTTGTTTCGATAATACGGTTGGAGCCGGCCAAATGTCAGCATTTGGACCGGCTTTAGAGATGGCCGGCATTGATTTCCGGTGATAATGGGACATAATGCCGGCGATCTCAAACCCGGCCAAATGCAAGGCATTTGGTCGTGAGAGGAGCCAACATTTGTAGTGCACTGGCCCCCCTGACATGCCAGGACACCAACCGGGCACCCTAGGGGACTTCAAAAATTGCTTCCAGGTGCATACCTCCCTTACCTTGGGTGCTGAGCCCCCCAAATCCCCCCCACTGGGAGAGTAAGGGGAGGTGATCCCCGATTCCCTCCGGTGGTCATCTGGTCAATTGGGGCATTTTTTTGAGAGTTGGTCCTAAAAATAAATGGACCAAGTGAAGCTGGCGAAATGCTCGTCAGAGCCGGCCATCTTTTTTCCATTATCGGGCGAAGCCGGCCACCTCGTAACCACGCCCCATCCCGCCTTTGCTGCCCTGCCAACACGCCCCCTTGAAGTTTGGCCGGCTCTGCGACGGAACGCAGTTGGCGCCGGCCAAAATCGGCTTTCGATTATACCGATTTGGCCAGGTTCAGGAGATGGCCGGCCATCTACCCATTTGTGTCAGAAGATGGCCAGTGATCTCTTTCGAAAATAAGCTGGTTAGTAACATAATAAGTGATGGTAGATAAAGACCTGAACAGTCCATCCAGTCAGCCCAACAGACACACTCATTATCAATTCATGATTAAATCAACAATGATTGTGATATTATATACTTTATCATGAGTCTTTCTTTGGCGTCTCTGGGACATAGACCATAGAAGTCCACCCGGCTCTATCCTTATGTTCTGCCTACTGGAGTTGCCGTCAAAGCCCAATCCAGCCTACCCAAATCCATCTTGTCATTTGCGAGACCCAAACCATAAAACTGTAACTGTTAAAATTGGGTAAATAACATTTTTGGGCATAAATACTGCGTCTGTGGTTGCATCTTTCTTGTGAACTTCAAGTATCTTTTCAAGCTGTGATGAATGTTCCTCTCTTCTCCTCCTCTTCCACCCTCCCCCCCCCCCCCCCCCCCCCCCCAATATCGTCTGATTATGTCTTTACAATAATTGCTTTTCAGCAAAACTTAAGTATTTCCTGTTACTTGGCCTCCGGGGACCAAAACTGATTTTGAGTGAATGGAGCTTATATTTGCATAATTAAAATGGGAGCATGTAACTCACTGCTTCCCTCCATGAAGCAGACCATCTTGTTCCAGGAGACTGCTACTCCCCCCCCTCCAAAACAAACAAACAAACAAAGCAAGCAGCCTAATTGTCTCTGATCTTAGGCTTTTTTGGAGGGGGTGAGAGAGGATCCCCCCTCCCTTGCCCTTGTGGCGATGGGGGATCTGGGAGACTCAGCCTCCATGACGCTGGCTTGGGTTGGGGGGGGGGGGGTCGGGGCTCCTGCAGGGGGCTCCTCATTTGGGTTGGGTTTGGGTTCTATTGGGGGGATGGGGGGGCCTGCTAGCATGCAAATGCATGCTGGACAGGGCTCCCCATTCTTTCCCAAACACCAGCTCTGAGCTCGCTTAGGGTTTGCTGTAGGAGCATAGCCAATATTTGGAGACCTGCCCACTGAGCATCCAGGATTAGAAAGTAATACCCTTGTTTAGCATTCATTTGCATGCTCATTGCATTCAGAGCTGGCCAACTCTGATCATCGGGCAGGAGCAAAAGCAGGCCCTAGTAGGGCGCTATTGACCTCTAGCACCTGCGTTTGCTTTTGATCATCTGGGCGTTAGAGTTAAAGAGAACTGCTTTCTGCAAGCCTAGAATCTGTCCTAGTCCACTAGCCCCCAAGTCCAAGGATTGTAAGTTCTACGTTCCATATTTTGCAAACCGACTTCACATGACTATGAGGTTTAATAAAACATCCATACTATGCTGCTGTTTAGAATATTGCATATGCATCAGCGTATTTTTGTCCTTTCCTTGTCATGATATTTATGCAAATCATTTGAACCAAGCATAGTACATAGCACATAAGCACATAAGCACCGCCATACTGGGAAAAGACCAAGGGTCCATCAAGCCCAGCATCCTGTCTCCGACAGCGGCCAATCCTGGCTTCAAGAACCTGGCAACCCCCCCCCCCCCCCCCAAAAAAAAAAAAAAAAATTAATAATGTTCAATGGACTTTTCCTTCAGGAATCTGTCCAAACCCCCCTTAAACTCCATAAAGCCAGTCGTTGCCACCACATTCTCCGGCAACGAGTTCCAGAGTCCAACTACACGCTGAGTAAAGAAAAACTTTCTCCTATTTGTTTTAAATCTACCATATTCTAGCTTCATCTTGTGTCCCCTGGTTCGATTATTGTTTGAAAGTGTAAACAAACGCTTCACATCTGTCCGCTCTACTCCGCTCATTATAGTGATATTGAGGGGCATAATCGAACGGGGCGCCCAAGTTTTCCTGAGGGCGTCCTCGCAGGACTTCCTCGCGAAGGGGCGGGGAAAACCCATATTATCAAAACAAGATGGGCGGCCATCTTTCATTTCGATAATACTGTCAGGGACGCCCAAATCTCAACATTTATGTTGACCTAAGAGATGGTCGTCCCCGATTTTCGGTGATAATGGAAACCGAGGACACCCATCTCAGAAACAACCAAATCCAATCCATTTGGTCATGGAAGGAGTCAGCATTCATAGTGCACTGGTCCCCCTGACATGCCAGGACACCAACCGGGCACCCTAGGGGCACTGCAGTGGACTTCAGAAAAAGCTCCCAGGTGCATAGCTCCCTTACCTTGTGTGCTGAGCCCCCAAACCCCCCCTCCAAACCCCACTCCCCACAACTGTACACCACTACCATAGCACTTAGGCATGAAGGGGGGCACCTACATGTGGGTACAGTGGGTTTGTGGTGGGTTTTGGAGGGCTCACATTTACCACCACAAGTGTAACAGGTAGTGGGGGATGGGCCTGGGTCTACCTGGCTGAAGTCCACTGCACCCACTAACAACTGCTCCAGGGACCTGCATACTGCTGTCATGGAGCTGGGTATGACATTTGAGGCTGCCATACAGGCCGGAAAATAAAGGTTTTTCAAGTTCTTTTTTGGTGGAAGGGGGTTAGTGACCACTGGGGGAGTCCGGGGAGGTCATCCCCGATTCCCTCCGGTGGTCATCTGGGCAGTTGGGGCACTTTTTTGAGACTTGTTCGTGAAAAAAAGGGTCCAAAAAAAAGTGACCCAAAATCGCGGTAAAACCGATTATCGGCCGAAGGCAGCCATCTCTCTTTGGCCGATAACCACGCCCCTGCCCCGCCTTTACCATGCCTCCGACACGCCCCCATCAACTTTGGTCATTCCTGCGACGGAGTGCAGTTGAAGACGCCCAAAATCGATTATGCCGATTTGGTTGCCCACGGGAGAAAGACGCCCATCTCCCGATTTGGGTCGAAACATGGGCGTCTTTCTCTTTCGAAAATAAGCTGGATGGTAATCCTATCTAGGCCCGAAGAGGAATTTGTTATATCTTTTGTTCCAACGGACTTTCCTGTTAGAGCCTTTGTCCCTCAGTTATTCTGTCAGTTGTTTCCCTCATTCGCTGATTATGTAAATTATATAGCAGATAAACTGTTGTATTTTTACAACAAGAGAGTTTCCTGGTTCCTGGTTAGTGCTGGGGTGGTCCAGGGACGGCGATGCTTACAGGCTGTGGTGGTCATGTCTTGAATCTGAATTGCTGGTCTGATTAATTGCTTTCCAATGGATCGTTTAGAATCATCGTTTTCTTTTAATGCTCCTGATTTTTAAACAAGCAAATAACGTTCTTATTTAGTTTAGCAGGAGACAGCAGAAAGCTGCTACGTCTATCCCTTCATTTGCACGTCATTAAGCCTTTGGAATATCAGTGGAACCAGCAGATGTCAAGCCCTGGTGAGTTCAGAAGGTCACACATCACAACTTCATTCTTGTCGGTCCATTCCAAGGTATAAAAGATACAGTTCTTCCCTGTACTAACCATCAAAAAAGAGACTTGAGCTGTGTGAGATGAGTGCGGTGAATGCAAGGTCAGCGCAAGATGTTGGGTTGGCCTACGATTGACAAACCTTCAGTCTATGCCCCCACCCCTTCAATTAATTTATAGGCCTCTAAATCTGCCTTCCCCCAAGACATCATGATTTTAAACATTAAACTTTGCAGTGTGTGCGTGTGTGTGTGTAACTCACACACGTGCAAAGAATGAGGGCAGTTAAAAAGTTCATTATTCAGGTAAATTTGCTATTTGAAAATGTCCCATCCTTCATATAGATGTGCTGACGGTTCGTTCAGTTTATGTGGCTGTCAGGAGTTTTGTTTTGAATGTAGCTGTTTTGTGCTGCCCCCTCCCCACCCATAAACTGCTTTCCTAGGCGATCGCCTGGTCTTATCTAGTGATTAGATGAGCCCTGGGTGACAGGGGGATCTTGACTGGTTATCTTTGAAATTATGTAAGGTAGTAAGGGGAAGGACAGTCCCCCTGTGATTTGAGACTCTGATCTAATTTCTTTCTCTATAATATCACCATAATTCGCCCTTTCCTTTCTGAGCACACTACCAGAACCCTTATCCACACTCTTATCATCACTCGCTTAGACTATTGCAACTTGCTTCTCACAGGTCTCCCACTTAGCCATCTCTCTCCTCTTCAATCTGTTCAAAATTCTGCTGCACGACTTATATTCCACCAGTGTCGCATATTAGCCCTCTCCTCAAGTCACTTCATCGGCTCCCTATCCATTTCCGCATACAGTTTAAACTCCTCTTACTGACTTACAAGTGCATTCACTCTGCAGCTCCTCAGGACCTATCCACTCTTATCTCTTCCAACACTCCTCCCCAGGAACTCCGTTTAGTGGGTAAATCTCTCTTATCTGCACACTTCTCCTCCACCGCTAACTCCAGACTCCGTTGCTTTTATCTTGCTGCACCATATGCCTGGAATAGACTTCCTGAGCCGGTACATCAAGCTCCATCTCTGGCTGTCTTCAAATCTAGGCTAAAAGCCCACCTTTTTGATGCTGCTTTTAACTTCTAACCCTTACTCACTTGTTCAGTACTCATTTTTTATCATTCCCACCTTAGTAATTCGCTTATCTCTTATTTGTCCTGTTTGTCTGGCCTAATTACATTGTACGTTCTGTTGAGCAGGGACTGTCTCTTTATGTCCAGTGTACAGCGCTGCATATGTCTAGTAGCATTATAGAAATGGTAAGTAGTAGTAGCAGACCTGTTCATTTAACAAAGGATTGTGTTCATTTCAATATCAATTTATTGAACAAACACAGTGCTGTATTGTGGTTGTTAAAGTGAATTGGAAGTATAGTAAAGGTCATTGGGTACCACGGCCCAACTTGTCATAAAGTTTCAGCATCGTGCATCAGAACTCATTTTTGAATCACAGACCCTATTCGTGTTATCTTTTTCCCGGTATTCAACCATGCAGCATTTACCAGTTCTCCATCCTGCTCATAGGACACAATTTCTCAGCACCATCCCTGCAGCTGTCTAACTGGCTTCCATATCTGGAGATTCCATTTAATTCAACGCCATCCCTGCTTATCTGCAAGACTATTTCTCTGTGATATATGCAGCCCTTTAAATTACCTAATACTCCTGCCACTGCACAACCCATTCTATTTAAACAGGATAAGAATAAAGTAATTTGTTTTCCATCACACAGAGCCGGGAGCAAATGGAGAAAGCAGCACACCTCGAAAAGTTTAGACTTCAAGTGCAGATGGAACCCTGACGCTGCTGTCCTTCAAACAGAGAACTTGTGAGAGTCACTTCAAACTTGACCGAGAACTGTTGGTCACGTTCCAAAAAGTGATGGCATTAGAGAGACAGGTAAAGGTCTTGGTGTACATTCTGTATAGCAAGAAGGGTACATAAGTATTGCCATACTGGGACAGAGCGAAGGTCCATCAAGCCCAGCATCCTGTTTCCAACAGTGGCCAATCCAGGTCACAAGTACCTGGCAGAACCCCAAAGAGTAGCAACATTCCATGTAGAACCCCAAAGAGTAGCAAGATTCTAGAATTCTAAAGAATAACAAGATTCCATGCAGAATTTCAAAGTGTAGCAACATTCCATGTAGAACCCCAAAGAATAGCAAGATTCCATTCAGAATCCCAAGTACATAAGTATTGCCATATTGGGACTGACCAAAGGTCCATCAAGCCCAGCATCCTGTTTCCAACAGTGGCCAATCCAGGTCATGTGTTTTTGAAAATTTGAGCACGGTGGATGAGTGGAGGGGTTTTTTTTAGCCTTATAACCTGATAATTTGGGTTAGCTGGGTGGCTTTACTGAGGCTTTTTTTCTCCACTTTTTTGAGTGCTTGAATGTGGTTCTCTGCCCATGTTCCAGCATCTGTAAAAATTTAATTGCAGGTTATGCATCTTTTTGATTGATTTTCAGATTAAATTTTAACTGCCAGACCCTTGACCATTCTTCTAACGTTTGGAGATCCCTTCTCATGGATTCTACTCCCTCCAAGGCATCCACTGTATTGGCTATCTTCATGTCATCCGCAGAAATGCAAACTTTTCCTTCTAACCCTTCAGAAATGTCTCTCGCAAATATATCAAACAGAATCAGCCCTAGCACCTGAGGCACTCCACTACTCACCTTCCTTCTTTCCATCTAATCCAATTCAATTTACTACCACTTCTGCCGCCTGTCGGTCAACCAGTTTCCAATCCAGTTCACCACTTTGGGTCCTAAGTTCTGCCCTCTCAGCCTATTCACGAGTCTTCTGTGAGGGACCATATCAAAGGCTTTGCTGAAATCCAAGTAGATCATATCTATTGCATGTCCTGAAGTCAACCATATTCATTTGGCAGGATTTTCCTTTGGTAAAGCCATGTTGCCTTGGATCCTGTTACCCGTTGGCTTCTAGAAAGTCAACTATCCTTTCCTCTATCTAAGATCAATTACTGTAATGCTTTATATAATGGTCTTCCCATGTCTCTTCTCCTTAGGATTCAACTTATCCAAAACACAGCTACCAAATTGCTACTACAGACTCATAGATTTTGTCATGGGGGAAGCCACTGCTTGTCCTGGAATTGGTAGCGAGAAATGTTGCTACTAATTGGGTTTCTGCCAGGTTACCTGGATTGGCTGCTATTGAAAGCAGGCTACTGGGCTAGATGGACCATTGGTCTGACCTAGTATGGCTATTCTTATGTTTTCTTGGTATCACATCATTGGGTCCCATTTCCGAAAGCATTAAGTTCAAGATCCTTGTTATGACTCATCACATTCTTCATTCTGTTTGACCCCTGTCTCTCTCATGTATGACGTGCTCCAGTCTCTCTTATATATGGCATGTTCCTCTATGCCTCCTCAGTCCTTTTCAGGCTTCCCTCCTTATAGTTCCCTTCCACTCCATTTCTTTCCGAATGCACTCATCATTTTTCATTGTTGTTCCTGGCTCTCTCTCTCTCTCTCTCTCTCTCTCTTTGGAATGCCCTTCCCTGATATTTAAGGCAAGAAACTTTTCTTCTGCTAATTTCAAAGGGTTTGAAGATACATTTATTTTTGAACTGGGCTATTCCTGATTTTACTGGGGGATGAGCCATGGTCTAGGGGACCAGGTTGGAGATCAATTTTACTCACCTGTCTCCTTGTCAGTTGGTTTATGTCAGTTTCATGCTTAATTTTGTTGTGTTTGTTCTGTTCTGTTATTATTTGTAAACTGCCTTGTTCCATTTTGCCTTTCCAAAAACCAGTCAAGCAAATATCTTAAATAAATGTTGTTAGGTTTTTTTTTTATGTCAGTTTGAAAATTGTCACTCTTTGCATATCCACAGGAGTCAAGAAGATCCGTTTGTCTATGTGGGTGTAGCTGTAATGTTAAAGAGCTCCAGGATAGGAGATTCACACCCAAAAAAAAGCAACATTTGCGACTCACTGTTTGCAAAAAAGTTGGCTTCAGGCTGCCACTCACTGTTTGCAAAAAGTTGGCTTCAGGCAAAGCCTGGAGATACCATCTGCTCAAACATGCCCATTTCCGATAAAGCTTGTGAGCTGTAGCTGAGCAAACATCCTGAGGTTTGCACTCATTCCCTGCCTGTCTGCCTGCCTGCATGGGAACATCTCTTCAATTCCTCACTCACAGAGATTCGGCCTAAGGCAAATTTAAAGAAAATGGGACTTGCTATACTGCCTTTCTGTGGTTACAATCACAATGGTTTATATATTATATACAGGTACTTATTTTGTACCTGAGGCCATGGAGGGTTGAGTGACTTGTCCGGAGTCACAAGGAGCTGCAGTGGGAATTGAATGGTTAATGCAGTGGGCTGAGATCCTAGAGAACTGGGTTCAATTCCCACTGCAGCTCCTCGAGTACCCTAGTCAGCAGCAGAGTCCAAGATTAAATGAATGGGAAGGAAACACATCTAATTTGAGGGGATGTGAAGCCAGAAGTGAAACCTCTACACAGTGGCGTACCAAGGGGGGGGGGGCGGTGGGGGCAGTCCGCCCCGGGTGCACGCCGCTGGGGGGGGTGCTGCTCGCCTGCCGGCTCTTTGTTTTCATCCTCCCTTTGCTCCGAAACAGGTTATTTTCTGTTCTGGGGCAGAGCGAGCATGAAAACGAAGAGCCGGCAGGCGCACGGCACCCCCCCCCCCCAGCGGCGTGCACCCGGGGGGGGGGTTCTTTCGCAGGGGATCGGGAGTTCTTTCACCGGGGGGGGGGGGGCGTCACGCTGTTCCGGGGGGGGGGGCGCTGCACCTGGGGTGCGGGGCGCATCGGCGATCCGCCCCAGGTGTCAGCTCCCCTAGGAACGCCACTGCCTCTACAGCTGTGAATGGAGATCTGGACTCCCTCTCCACCGAGAGCTCCCACCCTAAACATAGAAACACGTAGGCAGATAAAGCCCATATGACCTATCCAGTCTGTCCCTCCATACCTTCTACTCTTCCTACCACTCCCTATGTACTTGTCCCAAGCTCTCTTGAATTCAGATACTGTTTTCATCTCCACCCTTCCACCAGGAGGCTATTTCATGAATTCACCACCCTTTCTGTGAAGAAGTATTTCTTCAGGTTACTTCTGTGTCTGTCTCCTTTCACCTTCATCCTACGCCCCCTTGTTCCAGAGCTTTAAATGTCTCTATCATATCTCCTCTCTTTCGCCTTTCTTCCAGAGTATACATATTGAGATCTTTACGTCTGTACCCATACACTTTATGATGAAGACCACTGACCATTTCAGTAGCCGCCCCCTGGACTGATTCCATCCTGTTTACATCTTGTTGAAGGTGTGGTCTCCCCCAATGCTCACCTACCCTTACTCACACCTCTCCTACTCCCTTCACTCTTGCCCATTCCCCTCCTCCTCATCTACCCTCCAATTGCTCACTTCCCCTTACTCACACCTCTCCTACTCCCTTCACTCTTGCCCATTCTCCTCCGCCTCATCTACCCTCCAACTGCTCACTTACCCTTACTCACACCTCTCCTACTCCCTTCACTCTTGCCCATTCCCCTCCGCCTCATCTACCCTCCAACTGCTCACTTACCCTTACTCACACCTCTACTACTCCCTTCACTCTTGCCCATTCCTCTCCGCCTCATCTACCCTCCAATCGCTCACTTCCCCTTGCTCATCCTTCTCCTACTCCCCTCATCCCTGCATTTCTACATTCCTATTTCTTTTATTACTCCGATAATACTCAACTTATTTCTCTCCACCAATACTTTGTAATCCCAATTACTATGTAAGCCGCATTGAACCTGCTTTGAGTGGGAAAGCGCGGGGTACAAATGTAATAAATAAATAAATAAATTGTCCACAATATTCTAAATGAGGTCTCAACAGAGTCTTATACAGGGGCATCATCATCTCCTTTTCCTACTGGCCATTCCTCTCCCTATGTACCTAAACATCCTTCTAACTTTTGCTATCGGCTTTTCTACCTGTTTGGCCAACTTAAGAACATCACATAGGATCCTACCCAAATCCCGCTCCTTTTTCATGCACATAAATTCTTCACCCCCCTCAATTGTACCATTCTCTTGGGTTTTTGCAGCCCTGGACTGGTACGCACATCATTTCATTTTCATCTTATTTCATGTACATCATTTATATTCTGCCAACTCCCGATGAGGTTCAAAGCAGATTACAAACACTTAAGATTTACAAGAAAAGATACAACAAGAGAGATTACAATAAATATATCTTAAACAAATAGGTCTTTAGACATTTTCTCAAGAGAACAATTAGGAGTTCAAGGTTCTCAATTCCTTTAGTCGGGAGCTCGAAACCTGGATGGTTTGAAAACAAACTGAGGGGTCCTTTACAAAGGCGTGCTGAAAAATGGCTTACGATAGTGTAGGCGTGGTTTTGGGCATGCGCCAATCCATTTTTCAGCGCACCTGCAAAAAAGGCCTTTTTTTTTGCCGAAAATGGACATGTGGCAAAATCAAAATTGCTGCGCATCCATTTTGGGTCTGAGACCTTACCGCCAGCCATAGACCTAGCAGTAAAGAATTTGGGCGGTAATAACCTAGGTGCGTCAGATGCCACTTGGCACGCACCTGCTACGCGCTCCAGAAAATAAATATTTTTCAGACGCGCGTAGCGGACGTGCGCCAAAATTGAAATTACCTCAAGGGCCACGTGGTAACCAGGAGGTAACTCTAATTTGGCGCTCATAGGCGCCTACGCAGCTTAGTAAAAGGGGACCTGAATTTATGAGGACCCTCTTATAGTGGGTCTCCCAGCATTGAAGAAAAATAGATTAGGCACGAATCACCAGCGCTAGATTTTGCAGGCCTGGTAAGTGATACTTGCAGAAGAGACCCAGCCGTGACATTAGAGCATTTAAAAGATATTCCCCTAGTAATCTTAGAACAATGGGGCTTATCTGCTTCTCTGCCACCATCAATCTGATTTCCATTTGGGCTCACAAGAAGAGAGAAGAGAATTCTATGACATGTTTCTTTATTTAAGGTATACAAATCCCTAGGAGCCACTTAGTTAATGGTCTTCCTAATTCACGGTCCCCTTGAGGTATTTTGTGTATTAATGAATTCATTTCTCGTTTTAGTGGCCGGAGGAAAGGTCTACGGTCAGTGGTTCTTTTGGTCCATCAAGCTAATATTTTGCCGCGCTGTCAACCGATGCCTATAAATCACTTCATTAGTGCATCATGATTAATCTAATTGAAATGAAGTGAAAGTGCAGCTGTAATGATCTCTTTCAGACTTCTTGTCAGGGCTGCAGAGCCCCTGGAGACTTATTACAGAGAGGCTTCAGCTTCCACAGGAAGAGAAGCAGTGCAATGGCCATCACAAAAAAAACGAGACGAGAGCATTGAATTCAACATTAATATCCAACAGTCAGAGCATTTACTCTTGCAATTCCCCTATGACACTGTTGACAATATTTAAGTATCATCCCTTCATACTGGGCTAAGATTACTATCGTCAGCCTATATGTGTCTTACTCCTTTCTGCAACACAGACATCTTATTGGGGAAGGCTGAGTTATATGCTTCCCTCTCCCTCAACAAGATCAATAAATATGCTGATACCAGTCTCTTACGCATCTTTTTTCTCATTATAGGTGAAATGGAGAGAACACAGCTTGGTTTTCAATAGCCAGATTAACTCTAGGGAACAGAACAGATCTGTTGCACAAACTGTGGAAGGCGTTTCATGACTTCTCCCATGGAGGTTGTATGTACTTGTTGAAAAAGAGTGCCCAGTGGGTTGACCTGGTGGTTCAGGGCCACAGTTTGACAATGCTATTTGAGATTGATCTTGGTTTGATTATGAATCAGGTACTGGCTCAGGTACACTGTGAAGGCAACATTCACAGCCCCAGAGGGAGTGAATAGAGGTTAAATCTCTTTGACTATTGACCCCTATATAATTTAGAGATAACCACTTACATTAGCCATAGAGCGGATGCAAATGCTCTAACTTAGATCCACACTGTGCCCAAGCTCTGTCCATGTGCCCGCCCTTGATAGAATAGCGTTTAGCGCCAGTTCCTGGGCTCAACTCTGGGCGTCAGACTTACGCCTGCGGAAATCTGGTATAAATCCTGGTGCCCAAGTAGAGCGTGGAGACCCGTTCATTTAAGCACTGTGCAGAACTTTGGGAATGTCTGTAATCTGCCCGTGCCTCTTCCATGGCCAAACTGCCGCTACGTTGTGCACTACGGGATTTAGGCGCTCTGCGTTATAGAATAGTGCGTAGTCAGATGCGCGTGCAAATTCTAACGTGCCAATTAATGTCAATAATTGGTTGTTAGCATCCAATTATTGATGGTTAACAGCTTGTTATCCAATTAAATTGAACACACACATCTCAGAATATATAAAATCCAGGGGGATAATGTCCAGCCCAAATCCCTCTACCTGGCCTCTCAGTATTCTTACAGTGAAGCACTGCAGGAAGGGAGAACCAAGGGTGGATTGGCAACATTATTCGGATAGCAGCTACATTCAGCCACTCTCTGGATTATCTATCCCTGCGGATGTCAGTGGATAACCCATATTTTCAATCTCTGAACATCAGCATTGAATATCTGGGTCAGCTGCTGATCCGGAAGCTATGTGGATGCTTCCAATATTCACTGTCACACAAAAGACAAGGAAGGATCAAGAGCAGACCAACTAAAACAAAACAAAGCAAAACAAGCACACAAGAGCCTACAAGACTGGGACAATAAGAAGAGGTTTATTCTGAAAATGATCCAATACGGGCTGAGTTTCAGCCAACAGGCATTTTCTAAATTGCGCAGTTGAGACAGCGACAACATTTTTCTGTGTTTGTGCAGATATTTATGTGAAGATTGACTTTTCTGTATGGTTTATTAAGGATTTTCCTGCAATATGTATCAAGGAAGTTGGAATGTTTCTTTGACCCTTGATGCAGACGGAATCTCGCTGAAACACGGCCCGTGTCGGGTCATTTTTCTGAATAAACTACTTCTTGTTGTCCCAATCTTGAAGGACCTTGTGTGTTTGCTTTATTTTATCAATATTCAGAGTTACCACCCATATACCTAACCTGGCACACCATAGACCTGGTGTAAATGTTGGCACCAAAATGTAGACACGTTGATGCCACCTGACATTCTATAATGGCAAATACACACTGAAGCACCATTATAGGATGGGTTGCATCTACCTCTTAATTTTGGCATCTAAATTGTGGTGCCCAGCTATAGAATTGTCTTCATTCCTTACTTCCTTGCACTCATCAGTAAAATAAGTCTTCAACTGCCCTGAGATGTCAAATATTCTTTATGGAGCAGTCCCAGGATACATGAACAACCTAATCAATCTTCCTTCTAGGAATACATCAAGAACATCCCGTTCATTCCTAAACCTCCATTATCCAACCTGCAACAGCCTCAAGTATAAATCTACTTACGCTATCTCCGTTTCATTTATCAGCACCCAATTATGGAATGCTTTACCAAGAGCTGTCAAAACTACCCCAAATCATCTTAACTTTAGGAAATTACTCAAGACCAGCTTATTCAAGAAAGCCTTCTCCCAGGATCCAACATAAATCCTAAAGTCCTCCAAAGCAATACATTAATGGACTATTTTGGACTCTTTTTTCCTTTCCCTTTTCCCTCCTTTCAAGTTGTTCTTCTACACTCTCTGTTTACCACAATATATTGTAATTGATTAATAACCGGGTTGGCGATTGCCTTCTCGGTTTAATGTGAGCCATATTGAGCCTGCAAACGTGTGGGAAAATGTGGGGTATAAATGTGACAAAATAAATAAATAAATAAATAATAGAAAACCAGGACCGAGTTCTCATTCTGTGGGTCTTGGAATTTAAAACTACAAGTGTTCCAATGGTATGCTAATGTGACCTGGAATGTGAATTCGTTCCTAGTTTTCTATTTTACACTGCAGTGTTGGCCAGTTTTTAAGGCTGAATTTGAACAAATTGGGAGTGGGCTATATCCAAGAAGATATAAACACAAGTTGCCACAAGATCATCCCGCAAATTTCTCAACCTGCACTACCCCAGCTGCAAAGGACTTAAATACAAGCAGTTGCATGCCACTACCTCCTCTTACATGAGCACGCAGTTATGGAATGCACTACCTACAGACTTGAAAGCAATCAACGAAACAACTATCTTTCGAAAATCGCTGAAGACATTCTTCTTCAACAAGGCCTACAATTGAGAACCTATAGCCTCACTAAGTCACCTCACCAACCCACTCAATTATGAACGCCCACCTTCTATAACTACCCTAATCACTCTCCTCCCTCTTCTCTCTTCCCTTCCTTGATCGCTACACATTACTAACTGTATCTGATATTATGAAATGACAATGTTAACAAATCTATGTAAGCCACATTGAGCCTGCAAATAGGTGGGGGAATGTGGGATACAAATGCAATAAATATAAATTAAAATAAAAAAACTCAGCCATTTTGACATTTAGCAACATGGTATTAAATTCCAAAGGCAGATACATGGGTATTTTTTCATTTCAAAATGTTGAAACACAAGACTTGACCCATGAGCAATTTAGAGCATGGCTAGTGAAGGGTGACAGACCTGGTAAGCTACCCAGTTCCAGAATGGGAGACTTTTTGGCTAGTCCAGGTCGGCCATGTGGGATTTGTAGTCCTTGATTCTACCCAATGAACCTAGCCCTGCATCCCCCATCATGCATCTGGACAAGCTTTGTAGAAATCCAGGCATGGCCTGAAGACTGTCTTCTGAACTGGTCAATTTGGCAGCTTTGAAGGAGTCTGAAGTTGTCAATTGACGCCATGTCAGCTGGACGCCTGGTTTTCTCTTCATTGCATTTATGGGTTTCCAGCATTCATTAGGAACCTCAGCTCCATGGCACTGGAACAGTTTGAGGCTTGGGAGGGAATGAGTTCAATGAAAGAGATTTATTGAATGAAGAACCCCCCTCCCCCCAATTAAACAAACTAGAATGTATTCACTACATCTCTGAATTTCTTCTGGTAAATACATGAGGAAAAAAATTTGTTTTTGCAACCTGAAAAGATAATTTTACAGCGCTTCCAAGTTACCCAGTTCCAGGAGGGAGACTTTAGGCCAGTCCTAGATTTCTGCCAACCTCATCCTTGATGCATGAAGGGGCCTGCAGTCCTGATGTCAATGGAAAGAATTATGGACTACAAATCCTACACTGCGTTGGGATGTAAGTTTAAAATCAGCACTGTCCAAAAAGTCTCCCATCCTGGAACTGGGGCTCTGATGCTCAAAAGCCAACATTAAATACCGTGTATGTTTATATCCAAGATTGGATTTACCGATTTTGAAACAGCGTTTGATGCTCAAAGGAAATTACATGCAAATGAGATGTACAGAAATTCTGCAAGCGGCTCAATAGGGAAAGTACCTAGAACACGCGCAGAACAGGCTCTCGGTAAGCATCGATGTTCTACACATGCCCAAAAAAAAAGTACAACAGAAGAGTGGCCTAGTGGTTAGAGCACTGGTCTTGCAATCCAGAGGTGGCTGGTTCAAATCCCACTGCTGCTCCTTGTGGTTTTGGACAAGTCACTTAACCCTTCATTGCCTCCAGTACAAACTTGGATTGTGAGCCCTCCTGAGACAGAGAAATATCCAGTGTACCTGAATGTACCTCACCTTGTGCTACTACTGAAAAAGGTGTAGGCAAAATCCACTTTAATTTATTTTATTTATAACCACAATAGCAGAACAGGCAGATTGGCAATATATAACACAACATCCAAATAAATAAATAACCACTAGGCTACTCCTCCACTAGCAACATTCTGTGTAGAATCTCAACTGGGGAAAGGGAAATAGGACTTGATATACTGCCTTTCTGTGGTTTTTGCAACTACATTCAAAGTGGTTTACATATATTCAGGTACTTATTTGTACCTGGGGCAAGAGGGTTAAGTGACTTGCCCAGAGTCACAAGGAGCTGCAGTGGGAATTGAACCCAGCTCCCCAGGATCATGCACTGGACTAGTGGTGAGAGCACCTGTCTTGCAATCCAGAAGTGGCCGGTTCAAATCCCACTGTTGCTCCTTGTGATCTTGGGAAAGTCACTTGACCCTCCGTTGCCTCAGGTACAAACTTAGATTGTGAGCCCTCCTGGGACAGAGAAATATCCAAAGTAACTCACATTGAGCTACCCCTGAAAAAGGTGTGAGCAAAATCTAAATAAATAAACCACATTGTAGGCATGTGTCCAGTGATATCCCATGGAGAGTTTCCCTTTTTATTTTTGTTCTATGACAACGTTTTAACACTGCTATGTGTGGGACAAACATATAATACACACACATGGCACATTTCACACACATGTACAGATACTATTAAAAAATGCAAAGAGATTGCTCTACCGAGAAGTTACCTTCATGCAATGACAGCTCCTGATCTGCTATAAAATTTGAACATTAAAGGTAAATGCTCCTTTCTGTGCATCACATTGAATGCTCATTTTATTACTAATAAGCTCATTGTAATACATTGTGATCAGTCAGGGAGCACAGATTGGGAACTCCGGGGGAGCAGGAAGGGGAAAGTCCCTTTTGTACCCTAAAACCCCACAGAAGTACAAAGCCAGAAGGTCCAGGACCAAAAGATCCAGGCCGGTCTGAGAGAGCAGCTGGTCTCCTTCCCCAGTGAGGTCATTGGAATCAAAAGACTACAAGTCCCAGCAGCCCTTGAGGGAGACACAGGGTAGGGCCAGGAAGTGTTACCCACACTACTGGTCCCATAATTCTAAGGGAAAGGAGGAGGATCTGGGAGGGATTGAATCAGGAGGATGCGAAACAGCTGGGGGAGCCCATGGACTGGCAGGAGGGTGTGGAGAGTGGTTAGAGAGAGAGAGGAGATCCCATGGACATTTCTGCTCTGGCTGGAGTCAAAGGTGGGCAGTTGAAAGGGCTCACGGCAGCTTAGTTCTCTGACTTGATGAAAGGAAGAAGGAAGTGGATTCCTCAGCACTCTAACCGTAAATAAAAGCTTCAACTTGGGTCAAGTGGGAGGTTGTCAGGTGTTGGTGCTGACAAAGAATGGGTGGGACCCTTTCATTTCCCAGACTGTAAGAGAAGGAAGTGAAGAAAGGGTTGAAACTGAACCAGTTGCATTGTGTATACCAAGGACTGTGCTTTAGGAATAGAAAGGAAGGAAAAGAACTGTTTAACCTGAGTTTGGGGACAAGGGGGACTTTGATAATACTACAAGGACCTGAGGAGTGGGGAAGAGATACAAGCGCCCCACTCCGCATAAGGGGAAAGGGGAAGAAAGAAGGCTGAAGGGGGTTTGCCCTCCAGACTGAGAGTGGCTCTTGCCCTGGAATTTCGGGTGGACTTTGTAGAGGTACAAGCAGTGGACGGATAGAGGAGCCCCAGTGAAAAATCTAGCATTTTAGCTGACGCCCTCGGCGGTCGCCTAGGTCTGAGCTGAGTGCGCCCATTGGAGTGGAATCCGGACACCTGAGCCAGAAGGGAGAGAAGGCCTAAGGAACTAACCTGGTTTCTCCTTGTAAGACGATCGTCCAGGAAATTACAGTAACCCCGGGGAGTACAAACCTTGCAGTGTCCCGTGGATTACAACATTTACATAGGATTATCAGTATCTGTTAAGGGCAAATGGTGCTTTGTGCATTAGAGCCTGAATAAGGTGTGCACTCGACTGGCTACAACCAGGTCTGAATCAAACGTTGCAAGCATGGTAAGCTTTAAGCATCGGGGCCTGGGTCACCTGGCAGATCTCATGTTATCGGTCCCTTGTGTGCCCCGGTTCAGAACAGAGCGTGGACTTTGGAGGGAGACTCCCGCCAGAGCTTATGCCCTTGTAAAAAATCTTCTCATGCAAAGCACTGAAGTCAGTGAAAGCTTTACAGCCTCATAAATCACTGTTTAGTTACTCTGATGTGTCTTTATTCTAATTACTGCAAATGAACTATTCTGAAGGCACAAGAGCTATAAAAATGTAAGATGCTTTTCTGCCCTGGGAGTGGCACAGGTGAAACCACGACATCCCCAAACCGTGAGTGTCAATATTTATTGTATGTATTTAAATTCTGCTCATGCTTTTTCACTAGTAGTTCAAGGTTACATTCAAGAACAGAAGATTTCTGCACTTAAATAACCTTCCTTTTTTGGACGGGGAGGGGTGGGTGGGAGAGGTCATTTAAGGGATAAGTGGGCTTTTGCTGTTTTGGGCAACCTCTTGAGTGCTGTTTGCTCCGATTGTAATGTGGTGACTTCTTGCTGAGTTTAGTGGTCATTTGGGCACTGCTTCTTTTCCCTTTGGTACCGTCCATTCTGCAGGTGCTGCTTTGAGCTGGGATTTTCTGCCAGGCGCACTGAATGGGCCCAGTGTCTTTATTGTTTCAGACAGTCACCAGGATTCCACCTGGCTTCTAAACATGCAAACCAATCTAAACATGTTTTAGTTACAAAAATAAAGAGGGACAATTTGCTTCCCAGTGCCGTTTTCTTTCTTTTCTCTTCTGTACGTTATTCCGTGTGTTTTCCTGCTGTGACCACCATTAAACAGAGAATAGCAAGCGTAGGCAGGACCAGAACACTTTTCCTTATAGAGTCCCTGCTAACCACGATGTGCATTTAGCCTATGAAACTTTCCACATCTTTCTCTAAAACTAAAGGTCCCTGAAATGGTGCATTTTGCTTTTCAGCTCAGTGTTTCCCTGTTATTGGCCCTGGTTGGGTACCTTCATTTCCAGGCAGGCTGGTCCGTGCTTGTGTGTGTGATTTCTGCTGTGTGCATGGACGTTGCTATGCTTAGCTTGAGAAGTGCAGGCCTGTAACTCCATGTAGTTTAATCAGTGTGGGCTGGGAGGGTTAAAACCAGGACTGGATTCGCCTGACCTGAAAAATAAAAGTGTGATAAAACCTTCAGCTCTCATCCACTCTCTCATTACCTCTCGCCTTGACTACTGCAACCTACTCCTCACTGGCCTCCCACTTAGCCATCAATCCCCCCTACAGTCCGTTCAGAACTCCGCTGCATGCCTTATCTTCCGCCTGGACCGATATACTCATATCACCCCTCTCCTCAAGTTACTTCACTGGCTTCCAATCAGGTACCACATACAGTTCAAGCTTCTCCTACTAACCTACAAATGCACTCAATCTGCAGTCCCTCATTACCTCTCTCCCCTTATCTCCCCTTACGCTCCTACCTGAAACCTCCGCTCACAGGACAAATCCCTCCTCTCTGTTCCCTTCTCTACCATCGTGAACTCCAGGCTCCGCCCTTTCTGCCTTGCCTCTCCCTATGCTTGGAACAAACTCCCTGAGCCCGTACACAGAGCCCCCTCCCTGCCCATCTTCAAATCCTTACTCAAAGCCCATCTCTTCAATGTCACCTTCGGCACCTAATCATTTTACCTCTATCCAGGAAATCTAGACTGCCCCAATTGACTGTCTGCACATGTTGTCCATTAGATTGTAAGCTCCTTTGAGCAGGGACTGGCCTTCTTTGTTAAACTGTACAGCGCTGCGTAACCCTAGTAGCGCTCTAGAAATGTTAAGTAGTAGTAGTAGTCTTCTGGAGCTGATTCCAGTTTGAATGCAGCGTGTTCATTTTTATAAACGTGCACGCTCAAATTTCAAAATTTGCACACACCAGTTATAGAAAAAGGCCAGTTGCACATGAATTAAATAATTAGCTGTTCATTGGTGTCCTTAGTCACTGTTCTATAAGTTGTACACTCAAATTTCAGAGCGCACAACTTCAAGGGGGGTGGGGATGTGGGCAGTGGCGTTCCTAGGTTGGCTGCCACCCGGGGTGGATCGCCGCTGCGCACCCCCCCCCCCCAGATGCAGCCGCATCTGTCCCCCCCAGGGTGCAGCATGACACCCCCCCCCCCCGGGTGCATTCTTAGCTGCAGAGAGCAGCCGCGCAGCTGTCGACTCCGCTGGCTCCCTCTGCCCCGGAACAGGAAGTAGGAAACCAGCGGAGCCGACAGTCGTGCGGCTGCTCTCTGCACCCCTCCAGCGGCGTGCATCCGGAGCGGACCGCCCCGCCCTTGGTATGCCACTGGATATGGGAGGGACATGGACAGGTCAGAGCTTGTCAGGGAGTTAGGCAGGCAGGTTTTCGAGTGCTATCATTACATGCCTAACTGCCTGCTAGATAGATAGATAGCTTCACATCTGTAGAGAATAGAAATAGAATAAAATAAAACAGAGAAAAGAAAATAAGATGATACCTTTTTTATTGGACTAACTTAATACATTTTTGATCAGCTTTCGAAGGTAGCCCTTCTTCGTCAGATCAGAAATAAGTAACAGCATATATACGTGAAACATCAAAGTATTTCAGTGAGTCTGAAAGGATGAGGGAGGGGTGGGCTAGGTGAGAGACAGGGAGGGCTGAGAGGATGAGGGGCAGGGAGATATGCATGGTGATCAGAGGGTGACGAAGCAGTGGAATTTCATGGTTTATAACGGGCTACAAAACCCAGATCTTTGTTAAGTCCTGTCTGGTGGGTGTCAAAATATTTAATCACTAGTAAAAAAGGTCCATTTCTGACACACATGAAACGGGCGCTAGCAAGGTTTTCCTTGGAGTGTGTATGTTTGAGAGAGTGTGTGTGAGAGAGAGAGTGAATGTGCGAGTGTGTGACAGAGAGTGAGACTGGGTGTGAGTGTGTCTGTGAGAGAGAGAGTGTGTGTGTGAGCATGAGAGTGTGTGCCAGGCCCCCCCCCCCTGCATTATGCTCTCTCCCCTGCATTCATCCATATGAAGGCAACGTCCTCTGTGCCCTGCCCCCTCCATCCATCCATGTGCAGCATCTCTCCCCTGCCCCCTCCACCTCCCTCCGAGTTCCAGTGTCCCCCTCCCTCCATCCCACCCATTTCCAGGGTCCCCCTCCTTCTAACCCTCAGTCCCTCTCTCCCAGTTCCAGGGTCCCATGGAACTGGGAGGGAGGGGGGACGGAGAACGTTGGAGGAGTGACGTCAGCAGGTGGTTACGATCCAAGTGAGACACATTGGAATGTTGGAGGAACAAATTATTATATTAGATTTTGACTTCAAAGGTCTTGCGTTCCTGTATTGTTTTAAAGTTTCCTTTTAGTATTCTCACCATAAAACCATTGGTACAGTGTTCTGGTGTTGTAAAGTGCTGTCCCACAGAGGCAACGTCCTGGTTGGCACTGGCATTTTTCATATGATGTCTATGTAAATTAAATCTCTTCTTCAGCATCTGGCTTATTCACCCTTCCTCACATTTCTTACACTGGATGACATATACTACATTGGAAGATGAGCATGTGAAGGATTCCTTTATGTTGAATATTAACACGGCTACCATGGAGTGGAGGAGTGGCCTAGTGGTTAGGGTGGTGGACTTTGGTCCTGGGGAACTGAGTTGGATTCCCACTTCAGGCACAGGCAGCTCCTTGTGACTCTGGGCAAGTCACTTAACCCTCCATTGCCCCATGTAAGCTGCATTGAGCCTGCCATGAGTGGGAAAGCGCGGGGTACAAATGTAACAAAAATAAAATAGATACTATTGGAGATTCTACATGGAATGTTGCTACTATTGGAGATTCTACATGGAATGTTGCTATTCCACTAGCAACATTCCATGTAGAAGGCTGCGCAGGCTTCTGTTTCTGTGAGTCTGACGTCCTGCACGTACGTGCAGGACGTCAGACTCGTAGAAGCCTGCGCGGCCACATTGGTGATCTGCAAGGGCCAACTTCTACATGGAATGTTGCTAGTGGAATAGCAACATTCCATGTAGAATCTCAAATAGTAGCAACAGTGGAGGAGTGGCCTAGTGGTTAGGGTGGTGGACTTTGGAACTGAGGAACTGAGTTCGATTCCCACTTCAGGCACAGGCAGCTCCTTGTGACTCTGGGCAAGTCACTTAACCCTCCATTGCCCCATGTAAGCCGCATTGAGCCTGCCATGAGTGGGAAAGCGCGGGGTACAAATGTAACAAAACAAAACATACCACATCTCTCTACATATAAGGTCCTACACCTACCAATATATGCTTAGTTAGGGAGAAGGGAATAAGGAGTAAGGGAGTTGGGTTCATGGTAGGAGTAGAAGGCCCCCCTTGCCCCCTCCCCCCACACACATACTATACCTATGTCTACAGGGTAAATTGCTAGAGTCTATTTGTCAATAAGACAGGAGGAAACCCAGTTGCTTATAAGGTATTTGTTGTATCCTTTAATCTGACCATGGGAAATACAGTCAGGGATTCATGCGCCAAAGCTCATGAGAGCTGAAATAGAGAGAAAGCAGACTGGAGGAGCTAAAACTGTCTCAGAAGCATGAAAAACAAAATCCTTCAGAGGAACCATGTGCAAATTACTTTGAAAATTAGGCTGATGGTTTCTGAACAGCTGCCGTGTTACCAAGAAACGTATTCCATCTATCTGTAGCTGGAGGAGTGGATCACAATTAGAACAGGGCCGAAGTTGCTGGGAGCAAATGTCTGAAACCAATGGCACTCGTAGGTTTTGATCCTTGTAATCATACAGTATCTTTACACTTAAATAGAACCTTTGGCATGGAAATGCTTTATATGTCTATAATATTCACTTTTGTTTTGTAAAAAGTCTAGCTGCTGTTAAGAACATAAGTATTGCCATACTGGGACAGACCAAAGGTCTATCAAGCCCAGCATCCTGTTTCCAACAGTGGCCAATCGAATAGCAACATTCCATGTGGAACCCTAAAGAGTAGCAATATTCTAGAATTCTAAAGAATACCAAGATTCCATGCAGAATTTCTAAGTGTAGCAACATTCCATGTAGAACCCCAAAGAATAGCAAGATTCCATTCAGAATCCCAAGTACATAAGTATTGCCACACTGGGACAGACCAAAGGTCCATCAAGCCCAGCATCCTGTTTCCAACAGCGGCCAATCCAGGTCACAAATACCTGGCAAGATCCCAAAAAAGTACAAAGCTTATCCCAGCAATGGAGTTTCCCCAAGTCCATTGTAATAATGTTCTATGGACCTTTCCTTTAGGAAGCCTTCCAAACTTTTCAAAACCTTGCTAAGCTAAACGCCTTTACCACATTCTCCGGTAATGAATTCCAGAGATTCCTAACCACTGCTCGCTTGCCCTGTCCTTTTATCCTCACCTCTTTATTCCCTTACCCTTAATTGTTCTGTCTGTCTGCCTGTCTTATCTAGATGGTAAGCTCTTTGAGCAGGGACTGTCTTTTTTTGTGTATGGTGTACAGCGCTGCGTATGCCTTGTAGCGCTATAGAAATGATAAGTAGTAGTAGATTAATTGCACGTTGAGTGAAGAAACCTTTTCTCTGATTTGTTTTAAATTTACTACTTTGTAGTTTCATCGCATGCCCCCTAGTCCTAGTATTTTTGGAAAGAGTAAACAGACGCTTCACGTCTATCCTTTCCACTCCACTCATTATTTTATAGACCTCTATCATTTCTCCCCTCAGCCGCCTTTTCTCCAAGCTGAAGAGCCCTAGTCACTTTGGCCTTTCCTCATAGGGAAGTCGTCCCATCCTCTTTATCATTTTTGTCGCCCTTCTCTGCATCTTTTCTAATTCCACTATATCTTTTTTGAGATGCGGTGACCAGAATTGAACACAATGGAGCGATACAAATGCATTATAACATCCTCATTTTTGTTTTCCATTCCTTTCCTACCTTTTAAAAGAGACAGCTATGAAGAGTTTTTATAAATTCCAAACCAGAGCTTCGGTGCACCCAGGAGGTCTGACCTTTTGGCTCTCCGCAATGAATGTGCATGAGAGATATTTGCGTACAAGTTGGGTCCCACTGCTGATGGCTCTTTAGCAGTTATTCTAGATACATCCATCAAAACAGGGATGATCGCAGAAAGCGCCTCTTCCTCTGTCATTGGTGAATTATTCCCCCCCCCCCCACCTAATTCTCAGTGTTGTTCAAAGTACTTAAGTGAAAGAAAAAAATAAATGCATATTTTAATACTTAAGTAAAAGTACAACGAAGAACACATTAAAAAATTAACTTAAGTGAACATTAAAAAGTTACTGCCTAAGATAATACTTTTTGAGTAAAAAGCAAAACTACCGTAACTACAGTGAATGCAACTATTGTTAACATTTTTATCCCAACAATTTTACTGCTCTGCAATTCAATCTACTTCACTTTTAGGAAAACTACATTTCTAAAAAGACTGTCACTCGGGTGAGTGAGCTTGTGAGTCTTAAATCCACCACAGCTAAAAAGGTGTCCAACAACGGCACTATCGGGAAGTGGATTGTTCAGTCTGATGAAAAGTTCCTTCAAATTAGGCCAGGCTACGGTATTACTGATGCCTTTTCACTGGGTCTGCAGGTATTTTATTTATTTGTTACATTTGTACCCCACATTTTCCCACCTATTCGCAGGCTCAATGTGGCTTACATATCACCGTAGGCAGAGGCTGTTGCCAATTCGGTTGGTGACAGATACAGAGTTATATTGTGATCAGATGAGGTAGGTTTGGATCAGGTATCAAGGGGTCAAAGAGGGGAAGATTATAAATTGTCCAGTACGGTCTTTAGTTATGCTCTGTCGCTGGGTGCTGGGATTTTATGTTGGATCGTGTTTTACCGAATATCAGCCTGGCTGCTATGTTTTGGGCTGTCTGGAGTTTTTTTGTGAGTTGTTCTTTACATCCCGCATAAATTCCATTGCAGTAGTCTGCACGGCTTAGTACCGTTGATTGTATTAGGTTACGGAATATTTCCCTCGGGAAGAAAGGTTTTACACGTTTGAGTTTCCACATTGAGTGAAACATTTTCTTTACAGTGGAGTTTACTTTGGTTCTCAAGTGTAAGATTGTGGTCGATTGTAACACCGAGTAGTTTGAGGCTATCTGAAATAGGGAGGGTGAGGTCTGGGGTGTTTATGGTTGTGGGTTTGTAATTATTGTGTTGGGATGAGAGGATAAGGCAGTGTCTTTTTTCCATGTTCAGTTTCAGTTGAAATGAATTTGCCCATGAGTCCATGGTGTTCAGACCATGCTTTATTTCATTGGTGATTTTTGACAGATCGTGTCTGAAGGGGATGTAAATTGTGACATCGTCTGCATAGATTCTCTACGGTGGGAGTGGTAGAGACTAACATTTTGGTTTTATATGCCTGTCTCAAACAAGCTCGGACGGGGAGTTTTGAAGTTCAATTTTTTAAATGTTTTTCAGAAATTTCTTGTCAAACAGAAGCTGCACAATATTTCCAGACTGCAAATTAACACAAGATTTGAGCAAATTATATATGAAAAAGAGAGAGAGAAAAAAAAAACCTTCTACCTTCTGTTCAGAAATATTCTGTCCAAATCTCTTCGTGAAATAACATAACTGTCAAGGAAGTGGTGTTTTAATGCAGTGGGGATGCAGAAATAGAAAGGAGAATGAATGGCCCCCCTCCTGGCACCTAAGAAAAGGAGGCAGATTAATGGTGGCTGGATTACAGCGTCACAGCTCAGCTAATACATGTAGAATGACTGGACGTGACACCATGCGTGGAGAAACATGAGACCTGACCTACAAAAATGAAAGAATGGTCTAATATTTGGCAGTTAAAAACATAAGCATTGCAGTACTGGGACAGACCAAAGGTCCATCGAGCCCAGCATCCTGTTTCCAACAGTGGCCAGTCCAGGTCACAAGTACCTGGCAGAAACCCAAAGAGTAGCAACATTCCATGTAGAACCCCAAAGAGTAGCAAGATTCCATTCAGAATCCTAAGTATGTAAGTATTGCCGTACTGGGACAGACCAAAGGTCCATCGAGCCCAATATCCTGTTTCCAACAGTGGCCAATCCAGGTCACTAATACTTGGCAAAATCACAGAAATTATGAACTTGCAAGGTCAATCCAAGCTATGTCTATTTCATGCTTAATGAAGAGAACCAGATGAAGACAACCAATTGCTTTCACAGGCCTTTAAGAGATTTCTTACTATGAAACGGACATCCTGTTAATATCTAGACTATAGGGTTTTAAAAATTGTTTTTAAAGGGTTTTTTTTTCCCACTCCAAAAGAGCATTTTGGTCAAGTTGATAGCGTAGCCAGTGGTTAGAGCATTTGGTTCATGAAAAAAAGTCACAGTTTTGCAGCTCTGCAAAAGGACATTAGGTAAAAGAATGAAGAGAGAGCTTTAAGCTTCTCTGAGGGTGAGTTGACGAATCTGGTCAATTATTACACGTGAGGTACAGACATGAAATACAAGAGAGAAGAACAACCCAGGGCTCGTCTATGCTGCTCCTTTATCTCTACTTACTGCAGTGGCAAGACCTTGTTATGGTCTTGCCACTGCAGTTACCTGTGCGTCAACCTAAAAACAGAAGAACAAACTCTTGCAGGATACAAAACGAATGCCAATACAGCGAAGGTGACTGAAAACAATAGCCAGAACGATGTGAAAATATCAAACGTTTATTGACATCCATGACTCGACACGAGTTGTGTTTCAGCCTAAAAGGCCTGCATCAGGAGTCTTAAGAGGATGTGAGTTAGAATATATTGCACTAAATGAAAAATTAGATATAATAGGCATCTCTGAGACCTGGTGGAAGGAGGATAACCAGTGGGACACTGTCATACCGGGGTACAAATTATATCGTAGTGATAGGGTGAATCGGATTGGTGGAGGGGTAGCATTGTATATTAACGAGAGCCTTGAATCAAATAGATTGAAAATTCTGCAGGAAGCAAAACACTCCTTGGAATCACTGTGGATTGAAATTCCATGTGCAAAGGGGAAAAGGATAGTGATAGGAGTGTACTACCGTCCGCCTGGCCAGGACGAACAGACGGATGCGGAAATGTTAAAGGAAATCAGGGACGCAAACAAACTGGGCAACACAATAATAATGGGGGATTTCAATTACCCGCATATAGACTGGGGTAATGTAACATCTGTACACGCAAGGGACATAAGATTTCTTGATGAAATCAAGGACAGCTTCATGGAACAGCTAGTTCAGGAGCCGACAAGAGAAGGAAAAATACTAGACTTAGTCCTTAGTGGTGCTCATGATCTAGTGCAGGGGGTAACGATACGAGGGCCGCTTGATAACAGTGATCATAATATGATCGGTTTTGATATTGGCATTGAAGGAAGTGAAACTAGGAAATCAAGTACGCTAGCGTTTAACTATAGAAAGGGTGATTACGACAAAATGAGAAAAATGGTGAAAAAAAGACTGAAAGGAGCAGCTCGCAGAGTAAAAAACTTGCATCAGGCGTGGATGCTGTTTAAAAACACCATCCTGGAGGTTCAGGACAAATATATTCCACGTATTAGAAAAAAGGGAAAAAAGACTAAACGTCAGCCGGCGTGGCTAAACAGTAAGATAAAGGAAATCATTAGAGCCAAAAAACAATCCTTCAGAAAGTGAAGAAGAGAACCAACTGAAAGTAACAGGATAGATCATAAGGAATGCCAAGCCAAATGCAAAGCGGAGATAAGGAGGGCAAAAAAGGACTTTGAGAAGAAATTAGCGTTGGAAGCAAAAATACATAGTAAAAACTTTTTTAGATACATTAAAAGCAGGAAACCGGCCAAAGAGTCGGTTGGGCCGCTGGACGAAAATGGTGTTAAAGGGGCGATCAAGGAGGACAAAGCCGTAGCGGAGAAATTAAATGAATTCTTTGCTTCGGTCTTCACCGAGGAGGATTTGGGGGGGACACCGGTGCCGGAAAGAATATTTGAAGCGGGGGAGTCGGAGAACCTAAACAAATTCTCTGTAACCTTGGAGGATGTAATGGGTCAGTTCAGCAAGCTGAAGAGTAGTAAATCACCGGGACCTGATGGTATTCATCCCAGAGTATTAATAGAACTAAAAAATGAACTTGCGGAGCTACTGTTAGAAATATGCAATCTGTCCCTAAAATCGAGTGTAATACCGGAAGACTGGAGGGTAGCCAATGTTACTCCGATTTTTAAGAAAGGTTCCAGAGGAGATCCGGGAAATTATAGACTGGTGAGTCTGACGTCGGTGCCGGGCAAGATGGTGGAGGCTATTATTAAGAATAAAATTGCAGAGCATATACAAAAACATGGACTGATGAGACAAAGTCAGCACGGATTTAGTGAAGGGAAGTCTTGCCTCACCAATCTAATGCATTTTTTTGAGGGGGTAAGCAAACATGTGGACAATGGGGAGCCGGTTGATATTGTATATCTGGATTTTCAGAAGGCGTTTGACAAAGTGCCGCACGAAAGACTCCTGAAGAAATTGCAGAGTCATGGAATCGGAGGTAGGGTATTATTATGGATTAAGAACTGGTTGAAAGATAGGAAGCAGAGAGTAGGATTGCGTGGCCAGTATTCTCAGTGGAGGAGGGTAGTTAGTGGGGTCCCGCAGGGGTCTGTGCTGGGTCCGTTGCTTTTTAATGTATTTATAAATGACCTAGAGATGGGAATAACTAGTGAGGTAATTAAATTCGCCGATGACACAAAATTATTCAGGGTCGTCAAGTCGCAGGAGGAATGTGAACGATTACAGGAGGACCTTGCGAGACTGGGAGAATGGGCGTGCAAGTGGCAGATGAAGTTCAATGTTGACAAGTGCAAAGTGATGCATGTGGGTAAGAGGAACCCGAATTATAGCTACGTCTTGCAAGGTTCCGCGTTAGGAGTTACGGATCAAGAAAGGGATCTGGGTGTCGTCGTCGATGATACGCTGAAACCTTCTGCTCAGTGTGCTGCTGCGGCTAGGAAAGCGAATAGAATGTTGGGTGTTATTAGGAAGGGTATGGAGTCCAGGTGTGCGGATGTTATAATGCCGTTGTATCGCTCCATGGTGCGACCGCACCTGGAGTATTGTGTTCAGTACTGGTCTCCGTATCTCAAAAAAGATATAGTAGAATTGGAAAAGGTACAGCGAAGGGCGACGAAAATGATAGTGGGGATGGGACGACTTTCCTATGAAGAGAGGCTGAGAAGGCTAGGGCTTTTCAGCTTGGAGAAGAGACGGCTGAGGGGAGATATGATAGAAGTGTATAAAATAATGAGTGGAATGGATCGGGTGGATGTGAAGCGACTGTTCACGCTATCCAAAAATACTAGGACTAGAGGGCATGAGTTGAAGCTACAGTGTGGTAAATTTAAAACGAATCGGAGAAAATTTTTCTTCACCCAACGTGTAATTAGACTCTGGAATTCATTGCCGGAGAACGTGGTACGGGCGGTTAGCTTGACGGAGTTTAAAAAGGGGTTAGATAGATTCCTAAAGGACAAGTCCATAGACCGCTATTAAATGGACTGGAAAAATTCCTCATTTTTAGGTATAACTTGTCTGGAATGTTTTTACGTTTGGGGAGCGTGCCAGGTGCCCTTGACCTGGATTGGCCACTGTCGGTGACAGGATGCTGGGCTAGATGGACCTTTGGTCTTTCCCAGTATGGCACTACTTATGTACTTATTACTTATGAAGTAGACAGAGAAAGCTCTTAAGAGTCTCAGTCCGGCGTTTACGCATTGTATAGCAGCACTGACCATACGCCGTGCTTTTAGATTCTCAACAGTGTGTGTTTTCACGCTGGAATCCACAACACCAGATGGATTTTCTCACTCACATCCTCTTAAGACTCCTGACGCAGGCCTTTTAGGCCGAAACACGACTTGTGTCGAATCTTGGATACCAATAAACATTTGATATTTTCACATCATCTGGCTATTGTTTTCAGTCACTTTCACTGTATTTGTTTAGTTACCTTTGCTTCTCCATCCCTTAAGAGCTGTCTTGCCATTTCTTGAGTTCTGTTGCCAACTACCTTGATGAGGTTGTTGTTCCCTCCAGCTTCCACTCTGTCTATGAAGAAATACTTCCATCTCCTCTGACCTCATACTTCATTCCATTCACTTTTCTTCCTCAGGCACATTCTAGTTAGGGCTAGGAGAAGCCTGTGAGTGCTTAGTCCTCGGAAAAGCTACGTCTCACCTCGGTATTGTGCTCTCCAAGACCCTTTCATGAAAAGAATCGGAAATTAATCAAAGGGGAGGGAAACTGATCAAAGAAAATCTGTTTACAACTCACAAAAAGAACGCCAGTTTCAACTGAAAATGCGTCTTTATTTTTCTCTTCCAAATGTTTATTTTATGATTGTAGAAAAAAAGAAAGGAGAAGAAGAAAACCCCTATTTTCTGCTCACTTTCTTCTTAATCAAAATGAATTTGATTGTCTGAGAACAAACAGTAAGCTTGTAATTAATTGTTCGGGGCTGTAAGCAGGAACTTCTCGGGGGCCTTTGTACCTTTTTTCTCGTTGTTTTCTTTCTTTCTGTTACAAGGCTGGATCTTTGACAACTTTTATTTCCATGTAAGTATTATAAACAGGGGACTGGTTTGTTCAAACAGCGCACACAAAAGCTCTTACACAGAAGCGGATCAAAAGTCGGCAGTAGGGCTTAATAAAGGCCTGCCTCACAATTAGATTAAGTGAAATCTGGAGGCAGTTGAAAGAACTGAAGGCTTTTCTATTAATTGCTTGGCTGTATGCTGAAGGATAGTTACTAAGTAGGACGCAAAAGGAAAATGCTTTTAAAATTCAAACACCTTTCAATTAATTTAAATACTCTGCTGTGTCAAACCTCCACAGTTTGGCTTCTTACAGAAGCCTATTGTTGTCTATTCTCTGTGTAGTTAAAATTGCTAATCCAGGGGAAACATTTAGGATCATATTTTGTTATCAAAAGGCTTTGAAAATTGGTGGCGAGGTGAGGGGGAGTTTTGATCTGGGTTTGTTTTTCAGAAATCTCCCTTTTGTACACCAGTGGAATAAATCTTTATGTTTTTAACTTCCCTACATCTCACTCCCGCCCCCTACCTGTACTGTGGGCAAACCCAGCTCACCTTGGAAACTGAAACCCTGACCTCTTCCCTGGGGGGTGAACGACGCATCCCTTTCTCTTGAGGGAATTCTATAAATAATGCTAAAGGTTAGCAGCCAAAAAGCTGGACACTAACCCCACTAATTCTATAAAGGGTGCTTTAACATAACATACGTTACATAACATAACTAGTGCCACACTGGGAAAAGACCAAGGGTCCATCGAGCCCAGCATCCTGTCCACGACAGCAGCCAATCCAGGCCAAGGGCACCTGGCGAGCTTCCCAAACGTACAAACATTCTATACGTGTTATTCCCGGAATTGTGGATTTTTCCCCAAGTCCATTTAGTAGCGGTTTATGGACTTGTCCTTTAGGAAACCGTCTAACCCCTTTTTAAACTCTGCCAAGCTAACCGCCTTCACCACGTTCTCCGGCAACGAATTCCAGATGCAGGTACAGGTGCAAATTTGGGCATGTATTCAAATTGAGTGTGTGTCTTAATTGAAGAATTGGCAAGTTAACACCAATAAATAGTGTGTTTGCCTTAATTGAAATCAATTAAGATGTACGCATGCAAATTTTACATACATCCCTAAAAAGGGGGCATGGAAATGGGAGAGTCACGGGCGGTTTACACATGCAATTATAGAATAAAGGATTTATGTGCCTAAATGTAGGTGCCATCACAATGGAACAGACATTGACACAATACGTGCATTGTAAGAACACTAAGTTTTGCCGGACCATGCCCTGAAGCAGCAATTGGGATACATGCCACATGTAGGTGGTGGCATCCGTGTCTAGTTGGCTTTTGAAAAGATAAGCGCCAAAAAATTAATTTAAGAGTGTTTTTCTGGTTCTCTTTAATATAACCCATCTTGCACCTTCAGTTTCAAGGCTTGCTAGAAATGTCTAGATAGTTTGGTTCAAGGTAGGGTGTTGGAAAGGAGACTGCCGAGGTGGGATATGATTGAGGTCTATAAAATCCTGAGTGGTATAGAATGGGTAGAAGTGAATCGATTTTTCAGTCTTTCAGAAAGTACAAAGACTAAGGGGCACTCGATGAAATTAAATGGAAATACTTTTAAAACAAATAGGAGGAAACATTTTTTCACCCAAAGAATAGCTAAGCTCTGGAACTCGCCGGAGGCTATGGTAACAGCGGTTAGCGTATTTGGGTTTTTAAAAGGTTTGGACACGTTCCTGGAGGAAAAGTCTTTTATCGAGATGGACATGGGGGAAGTCACTGCTTGCCCCGGGACTGATAGCATGGAATGTTTTTACTAATTGGGTTTCTGCAAGGTACTTGTGACCCGGATTGCCCACTGTTGGAAGCAGGATAGTAGGCTAGATGGATCATTGATCTGACTCAGTATGGTGTTTTTAACTCTTAAACCTAAACCTTCAACTGTCCCCTATCCCTGATATGTCCTGTCTGTCCTAACCCTTATCCCTTACTTGTCCTGTCTGTCTGTCATAATTAGATTGTAAGCTCTATTGAGCAGGGACTGTCTCTCCATGTTCAAGTGTGAAGCCCTGCGTATGTCCGGTAGCGCTATAGAAATAAGTAGTAGTATAGATTAGATTAGAAGTGCTTTTCCAGGATCTCTTTTCCATTTTCTGCTTCTTCCTGCTCCCTGTCTTCTTTCCTTCCTCCCCTACATCTATCTCTGACATTGAACCTTTTGTTCCGTCTTCTTATATCCATTTTTCTCATCTGTCTTTTTATCTACCTAAAGCTAGATTTCATTCCCCCTTGTTCCTTTCCAGGCTTTACTCTCCCTCTTTTCACCTTTCACCTACATTATAGCTTTCCATTTCCCTAGTTTTCTCATTCCTTCCCTAGCTTTCTATCTCCCTTCATCTTTCACTCACTTTCTTCTAGCCCTGCTTTTCTACCCTCTGTTCTTATTCCCTCCCAACCCTCTTGTACCTTCCTTTTGCTTTTCATCCCCTTTTGTAGCCCTGGTTACTTCTCTGCTCCTCAGTCCTTCTCCAATCCCATTCTTTTGTCTTACCACCCATCAAGACTCCTATTATCCCCCTTTACCTCTCCCATTTCTATCCTCTCTCACCTTCTTCAAAGACCAGTCCCCTTCTTTTGTCACTCATCCTTTCCATAGCCCTCTGCCCCTTTCAACTGCTTCTCAAACACTCCAGGTCCTTCAAACTGTCTCCCCTCCCCATTTTTCTGCACTTAGTCTCATAGCTGTATTCATAACAAATCATCTGGTTCCTATTATCCCTCCACCTAATCCCATAGCCCTCACTCCTCCATTCTACCCAATCCCCGAGTCTTCACTCACAATCTCACCCAAGCTCTGAGTCCCCACTTAGTCCCACTAGTGATCAGATGCTTATCAGCCATTTTTTTTTTTAAACAGATTCCAGAAAAACATCAAAACTGGTACAGCGTTTTTCATGATCTCACAGCAGTCTGACACTGGTTGGCACACTGGTCTACTGATGAAGCTGGCTGAAACTCTTTCAGTTTGGATTGTCGAAGCAATGGAACTCCTAATTTGCAATCACTGATTCAGGATACGTTTTGATAGCAAATTGAGTGCCTGGAAATGTCAGAACAATGGATTACCTGAAGGATCAGTCAATCAAATCCAATGTTCCTTGGGGTCACTTTAGACTGCACCTCACTTTCAAAAACACATATTGACTTGGCAGTGAAACTAAAGTCACATCACACTGGAGCTTTAGAAGTAATCCACACTGATCCTGTAGGGTCAACCAGACAATGGAACATATCAACGATACCTGTCCATTCACACGTCTACCTGGTGGACTTCAGGCTTTGCACGTCACATCTGACTGCATTATGGATTGGCTTAATTGAGTAATAAGCACAGGCTACGAAGTAGAGGAAGACTCCCAGTACTCAGCAGATCTTAGAATCAGTCTACTTCTGGCCTCCCACCCAATCCTAGAGTTTCTGCCTAAGATCTGAGTCCCTGCTGTCTCACATCTGTGTCCTCAGATCTTCCCTCCTGCCTCTTTTTTGCCCTTTCCAAGACATCCATTGCTCCTGCCTCTTCCACCATACCTATCTCTCTCTTCCCCTGTATATGCCCATGCTTCTCCCCTCATAGATTTGTCCACTTCCTAGCATCATCTCCAGCCCCCTTTTTTCAGCAGCAGCTTCCATTCTCTTCCTGCCAGCTCCCAGCCACTCAGCCCCAGCTTCAGCCCCCAACCCTCAGCTCCAGTGTCTTCTTGACCAAGCAAAGTCATTGTTGACACAGTGGTGGGAGAAACAGGAAGTGCCTTGACTCACATTTCAAATCAGTAGGATACCCTGAGGAAGAGGAAGGGAAGAATATACGCCATCACTGTGAAAGGGTGATTCCGTGAAGAAGGCTTTTAGTGTCCCTAAGTTTGGGCACTTTGAGCCAGTGCATCATTGACTTTCTTAAGTTGGCCATGATGGTCAGCGATAAAAATACAAAACTAAAGACAAATGGTATTGGGTTTGGGCAATAGCTTCTGCCCCCTCCCATTCCAGCTTCAACATGGAAAAAGAAGGAAGTTCAAAAAGGTTCTAAGTCGATGACCTGACACAAAAATACTACTAATCTTGGTAATGTCGAGGATAATCATCCAAGACTGAGCCCGAGCACGTTTCTCTCCATCCCTCCTCCTGCTCAGAGCTCTAATTTGGATCTTACGACTCTGATTCAATATTGAAAACTTTCTCTGTGCAATCATTTCTGCCTGTTTTGATTCCTTTTCATCCTGCATACTGGTTTTGAAATGATTTGCCTTGGATAATTGCAGTACTTTTCACAAATCAACTATAGATGATACTAAAGGATGGAGCTGCTGAGCTATCAGATACTGTCTCAGCCCGATGCACAAAAAAAAAAGCATTGATTCTACCCCCTTGTGTGATCAAGAGTATTACAGTAAATTTGCTGAGGAGAATAAAGACCCCCCACACACCAAAAAATACTCTCTTGTTTGCAGAGGGAGGGAGGCAGCATGAGGCCAAATGATCAACTTTGTGTAATCATATTTTCCCCAGGCTGGTTTGAAGCCTGATGTGGTCACTTACATTTCTGTAACAAATTGGACCATCAGTGGGGGGACAAGGTAACTGAAAATGGCAAATAGCTTGACTTCTGTACCAGGCTAGCTGTTACATAAAGACCAAAGGTCCATCAAGCCCAGCATCCTGTTTCCAACAGTGGCCAATCCAGGTCACAAATACCTTGCAAGATCCCAAAAAAAGTACAAAACCTTTTATGCTGCTTATCCCACAAATAGTGGATTTTCCCCAAGTCCATTTAATAACGGTCTATGGACTTTTCCTTTAGGAAGCCGGCCAAACCTTTTTTAAACTCCGCTAAGCTAACCACCTTTACCACATTCTCTGGCAACGAATTCCAGAGTTTAATTACACGTTGAGTGAAGAAAGATTTTCTCCGATTTGTTTTAAATTTACTACATTGCAGCTTCATCGCATGCCCCCTAATCCTAGTATTTTTGGAAAGCGTGAACAGACGCTTCACATATACCCATTCAACTCCACTCATTATTTTCTAGACTTCTATCATATCTCCTCTCAGCCGCCTTTTCTCCAAGCTGAAGAGCCCTAGCCGCTTTAGCCTTTCCTCATAGGGAAGTCGTCCCATCCCCTTTATCACTTTCGTCGCCCTTCTCTGCACTATATCTTTTTTGAGATACGGCGACCAGACTTGAACACAATATTCGAGGTGCGGTCGGTCGCACCATGGAGCAATACAAAGGCATTATAACATCCTCATTTTTGTTTTCAATTCCTTTCCTAATAATACCTAGCATTTTATTTGTTTTCTTAGCTGCAGCAGCACACTGAGCAGAAGGTTTCAACGTATCATCAACGATGACACCTAGATCCCTTTCTTGGTCCGTGACTCCTAACGTGGAACCTTGCATGACGTAGCTATAATTCGGGTTCCTCTTTCCCACATGCATCACTTTGCACTTGCTCACATTAAATGTCATCTGCCATTTGGATGCCCCGTCTCCCAGTCTCGTAAGGTCCTCTTGTAATTTTTCACAATCCTCCCGCGATTTAACGACTTTGAATAACTTTGTGTCATCCAGCAAATTTAATCACCTCACTAGTTACTTCCATCTCTAGGTCATTTATAAATATGTTAAAAAGCAGTGGTCCCAGCACAGACCCCTGGGGAACCCCACGAATTACCCTTCTCCATTGCTTTCTTTTGAGGTAGCTAAGCAACAATAGTGTCATGAAATGTTCAGTCTCTGAATCAAATACAGTCACAATATGCTTGAAAGCTCCCCGTGTAGATTCCGAGTAGAAGGCCATCGATACCGCAGTTGGGAAATGGTTTTAAAAGAGACTTTCTGCGGGTAAACCGGCACGAGGAAGAACCCATTAAAAATTAGAATGCTTCATCCCTGTCTAAGTCAGTGGCATCTGTACTCGACACTTTCTGTGATTCCTGGCAAAGAAGGGTATATGATATTCAAAAGTTGCTGGTTCAGAGCGATGGTTAAGGGTTGGAAATCATCTAGAAAAAATTGAAAAATGTTTAGCTCTATCTTAAATGTCCAGACAGATTTTTTTTTTTGTTTGCTCAGGAAATCTGGAAAGAAAAATAAGTAGAAACCCAGAAGGCAAAAATCTTATGTCTATGCCAGTAAGGAAGAGTTAGAAATTACAGGAACATTTCTAGGCATTTTCCATTCCTTCAGGGGATGCTCCAGGTCCATCTGGAGTGGAGAAGTAGCCTAAAAGTTAGTGCAATGGGTTGAGAACCTGCAGAACTGTATTCAATTCCCACTACAACCCCTTTTGACTCTGCATAAGTCACTTAACCCTCCATTGCCCCCAGTACAAAACTTAGGGCCATGTTTACAAAGGTGCGATAACTGTTTTTAGAATACGCTAGATGTCCATAGGAATATTATGGGCATCTACACAGTTAACATGTCCTGAATTTTAGAATGCACTAAAAGCACTAGCATGCCTATGTAAACAGGACCCTTAGATTGTGAGTCTACTCAGTGCACTTTTTCTAGTGAAAAAGGTGCCGGTACTCAAATGCTAGGCCACCCTTCAGGGGTGGGGGTAATCACTGAGGGACCCTCCCCACAATAGCCAGGCCCCCTGCAACCAGTCACAGCACCTATGCCAAGGCAGAATTGGTGTGTAGAGCCTGAGCTCTTTCATTAAAACTTGGGGACCATGGGTCAATTTTAGCAGCCAATGGAAAAGGTGCTGGTACTCAGTACCCCCTCAAAAAAAGCCCTGAGTCTACTAGGGATAGAGAAAGTAACTGCTAGTATTTTATAACCTGTGTGCACAAGTGCTAGACATGCCCCTGACCGGCTCATGTCCCTCCCAGGTCCACGCCCCCTTGCAGTTGCATGGTCTGGATTTTATGTGCACAGTTTATACAATACCAACTAAGGGCAGCTACATGCACAACTGCCAATTAATAGCAACTTTAACTGATAATTGGTTGCTAATGCCAATTAGCAGCTAATTCTTATGTGCATAACTGGTGCTAGTCTATAATTTGTGCATTGTTAAACTGCTTATAGAATTAAGGGGACAGAGGGCAATTCTATATAAGATGCGCCTGCACACAGGTGTGTCTGATGCATATAAAGGCAGAAGAAGAGCCACTTAAGCACCCGCTCGCCCAAAGCACCATTCTGTAAGTTTGCACCTAATATGCATAATGCATAATTGAAAAGGGGGGGGCACACGTGGGGGGAGCGACCAAAATGATAAAGGGATGGAACTCCTCTTGAATAAGGAAAGGCTAAAGAGGTTAGGGCTCTTCAGCTTGGAAAAGAGACAGATAAGGGGAGATATGATTGAGGTGCAGAAGTACATCAATTTGTTATTCGTTCCAAAAGTACAAAGACCCAGGAAATATTTTTTCACTCAACAAACAGCTATGCTCTGGAACTCATTGCCAGAGGATGTGGTAACAGCAGTTAGCATATCTGGGCTTAAAAAAAGTTTGGACAAGTTCCTGGAGGAAATGTCCATGGTCTGCTATTGAGATAGACATAGGGAAAGCCACTGCTTGCGCGGAGAATGGTAGCATGGAATGTTGCTACTGTTAGAGATTTTGGAATCTTGCTACTCTCTTGGATTCCAGAATCTTGTTGTTCTTTGGGATTCCGAAATCTTGCTACTCTTTGGGATTCTGCATGGAATCGTGCTACTCTCTTGGATTCCAGAATCTTGCTACTCTTTGGGATTCTGCATGGAATCGTGCTACTCTCTTGGATTCCAGAATCTTGCTACTCTTTGGGATTCTGAAATCTTGCTACTCTTTGGGATTCTGAAATCTTGCTACTCTTTGGGATTCTGCATGGAATCGTGCTACTCTCTTGGATTCCAGAATCTTGTTGTTCTTTGGGATTCCGAAATCTTGCTACTCCTTTGGGATTCTGCATGGACTCATGCTACTCTCTTGGATTCCAGAATCTTGTTGTTCTTTGGGATTCCGAAATCTTGCTACTCCTTTGGGATTCTGCGTGGAATTGTGCTACTCTCTTGGATTCCAGAAGGGTTCTACTCTTTGATATTCTGGCATGTTGCTACTCTTTAGGTTTCTGCCAGGTACTTGTGACCTGAACTGGCCACTGTTGGAAGCAGGATACTGGGCTAGATGGCTCATTGGTCCATATGGCTATTCTTACGTTCTTATGAGCATGGGAGGGATGTGGAAGTGTCACCCATGAACACGTGCATCATATAGAATACGATCAGATGCGTGCTTTGATTGAAAGATCTGGCCATGTCTTCCTACACCCGCAATTGATTTTGGCGTAAGTGGCCGTGCCTTCTTTTTGGCCCATCAATGCGGGTTTGTGCTTATATTTTACAATGGCATCATGGCAAACCGATGCTGTTACCGAATTGGCGCTCAAAGCTCCGAGAAAAGAGCCACCGAGTTGCAGATTTGTCGTCCATAGAATGACTTTGTTTGCTGTCCATAGAGCATCCAAGAACAGCAGCTTTCAGCCCTTGCCAGTATCCTTGTCAAACAGCAAAACAGGTTACAGCTGCTGAAGCACTGAACAAATAAAGTGAATTACTCTGCAAACATATCACTTTCATTTCTAATATATTGTCTGAGAAAGTAATCTTTCTCTCCTATTCATAGTCTTATACAATTACAACACTTTTTTTCCCCCCACTGATTTAAAACATGCTTTCGTATAAGCGGCATGAAAAGAGTCCTAGACAGAAAAGACCTCTCCAAAGCTCTTTCTTAAATTGAGATCTGAAGTGGTTTGCTTTGTATAAACATTGCATTAGATTCATTTCTTTACTTTGGTACGTTTTATTAAAGCAAGCAGTAGTTCCCTACTGCTCAGGGCTGCCATTTCCATATAGGCAAAGCGCCTTTTTCTTATAAGTGGAAGAGCTTACAAATGGTCAAAGTGGGGAGCAATGTCTAATTTAAAATGGAAAGCAACAACATCAAGTTATTTGTATTTATCAGTATTTATCTTGTAAAACTGCAAAGTTCTTGTAATCCCAACAAGAGACCCGGTTTCACCCAAAGGCATCATCAGGGGGAAAGAATGACTCGGGCTGCACATACTGCAGCGGGACATGTTTATCCACTCCTACCCTAGCTGAGATAATATTTAACCATCTCTCTGACCTCACGTGCAACTTTCTTCAAATCTTTGCCTTACCCTTCACTACCAATTATAATGTTCTAGTACATATTGTGTTGTCATTGCAAGTAGTAGACCATGCCATACTTTGTACTGTTGTTCGAATATTTTCACTGCTCTAATTGCCTCCTGCTCATGTTTGATCTATTCTTACTGTACACCGCCTTGAGTGAATTCCTTCAAAAAGGCGGTAAATAAATCCTAATAAATAAAATAAAATGCTGACCGGGAGCATCACAATCCACACTCGGCATAACTGCGGGGGAGATCACACACCCAGCTGAAGAAACACGACGTAATATCTGACGTCATCAAGTTGGAAACTCTGTCCATTAAAAAACTTATTGAACAACTGATTTTAGAAAGCCCTTCCATTCTAGCCCTCCCCGGGGAAATGGCCATGTGGCAAGTGGTTCACTTATGGGGTCGTTTCCCGCTGCTGTTAAGGGGACCTTGGCACGCAGTGAATCCAAGTGCTGACGCTACCGTAGGGACCCGTTTACTGCAGCTTGGTAAAAGGGGTCCATGGGAAAGAGAGCAGGGGGTTTCTCATATAGGGGGGTCTTTTACAAAGGCACAGTATCGTTTTTAGTGCGCATGAATGAATAGCATGCGCTAAACGCTAGAGACACCCATAGGAATACATGTAATTACTATTGGCTTTCACAACACATGAAGAAAAGACATTTCTTCTTTAATTAAACTGAAAACTGACCTATTCAAGAAGGCATATCATAACGATCCATCCTAAATGACAACTAGCCTTTACATGAACTAGACAAAACTGAACTCGTTACACTTGAACGATAACCTTCGCTGCTACGAATGAATGTTACACAATACGCACTACCACTTTAATTGTCATGTTGCAAATGAACTTTTTTTTTTGTTACATTTGTACCCCGCGCTTTCCCACTCATGGCAGGCTCAATGCGGCTTACATGGGGCAATGGAGGGTTAAGTGACTTGCCCAGAGTCACAAGGAGCTGCCTGTGCCGGGAATCCAACTCAGTTCCCCAAAACCAAAGTCCACCACCCTAACCACTAGGCCACTCCTCCACTGTTGCTACTATTTGAGATTCTACATGGAATGTTGCTATTCCACTAGCAACATTCCATGTAGAAGTCGGCCCTTGCAGATCACCAATGTGGCCGCGCAGGCTTCTGCTTCTGTGAGTCTGACGTCCTGCACGTATGTGCAGGACGTCAGACTCACAGAAACAGAAGCCTGCGCAGCCTTCTACATGGAATGTTGCTAGTGGAATAGCAGCATTCCATGTAGAATCTCCAATAGTAGCAACATTCCATGTAGAATCTCCAATAGTATCTATTTTATTTTTGTTACATTTGTACCCCACGCTTTCCCACTCATGGCAGGCTCAATGCGGCTTATGTGGGGCAATGGAGGGTTAAGTGACTTGCCCAGAGTCACAAGGAGCTGCCTGTGCCTGAAGTGGGAATTGAACTCAGTTCTGCAGTTCCCCAGGACCGAAGTCCACCACCCTAACCACTAGGCCACTCCTCCACTCAACTTTCTATAGTTGATTATCTAACTTATGTTATATTTTACTCTTATCACTCAGGAACTTCAATGCAATACCACTTTGTACTCTACTTTACCATGAATGCGCCTTAATGCAATACCACTTGTAATTCTCTCTCCGGAAATGGCGATCGCCATTACGGCATAATGTAAGCCACATTGAGCCTGCAAATTGGTGGGAAAATGTGGGATACAAATGCTACAAATAATAATAATAATTATGGTTCTCTGACAGTCAGTACAATCACAGGATTTGTGCTGCAACTGACATGGTTAAGCATGTCAAATCCTCCTTGTTCATCCTTCATTCCCTGCCTTGTATTTTACCTTCAAATGTTTTTGCTCTGTGATTGTCTTAATCCTGCTTTCTGATCAATTGAGTGTGAGAAAGTACTGTGCAAATACTGCAGGTCTTCCCCGCAATAGAAGAGACCAGGGATGCGGCAGAAATGCGTCTATGGTGAAAATGGCCAAAAGAAAGAAATGAAAACTCCGATAGTGTGTTCCATGGACCCAGTATTAGGTCTGTTGTAAATGTGCAGCCAGCGAGGAGTAAAGAGCTTCACAAACCCTTAGGATCTCTTTCCATTCCTTACAGATTCATCCAGGTCTTTGCACAGCTGTCTCTCTCTCGCTATCTCTCGCTATCTCTCACTCTCTTTCGCACTCTCATTCTTTCTTTCTCTCTCGCTCTCTCTCTCGGTCTCTCGCTCTCACTCTTTCTCGCTATCTCTCACTCTCTCTCGCACTCTCATTCTTTCTTTCTCTCTCGCTCTCACTCTTTCTCGCGCTCTCTCGCTATCTCTCACTCTCTCTCGCGCTCTCACTCTTTCTCGCGCTCTCGCTCTCTCTCTCGGTCTCTCGCTCTCTCTCACTCTCTCTCGCACTCTCATTCTTTCTTTCTCTCTTGCTCTCTCTCGGTCTCTCGCTCTCACTCTTTCTCGCGCTCTCTCGCTATCTCTCACTCTCTCTCGAGCTCTCACTCTTTCTCGCTCTCTCTCACTCTCTCGCACTCTCATTCTTTCTTTCTCTCTTGCTCTCTCTCGGTCTCTCGCTCTCACTCTTTCTCGCTCTTTCACGGTCTCTCGGTCTCACTCTTTCTCGCTCTCTCTCGCTCTCTCGCTATCTCTCACTCTCTCGCTATCTCTCACTCTCTCTCGCTCTCTCATTCTTTCTTTCTCTCGCTATCTCTCGCACTCTCATTCTTTCTTTCTCTCTCGCTCTCTCATTCTTTCTTTCTCTCGCACTCTCTCTCTCTCTCTCTCTTGCTCTCACGCTGTCTCTTAGGGGCTTAGTTTATATAAATCCTGTTGTATGTTAAGAGGTGTGCTGAGTTGGCGGGGTGTTATTTTGGGTGTTGTAATTAATGTACGGTACGTATTTTAATTGGTTTAATTGCTGTAATTTTTGTTTTCATTTTAATCATTTTATTTAATGCTGCAATCTACTTTGTACTGATTTTTTTTTTCAGCTAAGCAGAATATAAATTCAGTGGCAAAGATCCACTCGCTCCCCTGTTTACTAAGCCGTGTTAGCGGCTGCCGACACAGCCCACTCAAAGTGAATGGGCAGCATCAGCATTAGTGCACGGCAGCCACTAGTGCGGCTTAGTAAACAGGGGAGTTAGTGTGTAGCAGGGATCCCAGAAGTCTTGAATAGTGACAATGGTGGAGATTCACTCAGTGTGTCACAGGGGTCCCAAGATCCACAGCACAGGAAGACCTTACAATTGTGATGGTAGTGAAAATCTACTCAGTATGTCACAGGGATCCCAAGATCCACAGCACAGGAAGAAGAGACCTTATAATTGTGATGATGGTGACAATCCACTCAGTATGTCACAGGGATCCCAAGCCCCACAGCACAGGAAGCAGAGACTCTACAATTGTGACAATGGTGAATATCCACTCAGTGTGTCACAGGGATCCCAAGCTCCACAGCACAGGAAGTAGAGACTCTACAATTCTGACGATGGTGAAAATCCACTCAGTGTGTCACGAGGATCACAAGCTCCACAGCACAGGAAGAAGAGACCCTACAATTGTGATGATGGTGAAAATCTACTCAGTGTGTGTCACAAGAAATCCTAAGCAGTGGCGTTCCTAGGGGGGGGGTGCGGTCCGCCGCGGGTGCACGCTGCTGGGGGGGGGGGGGTGCTGTGCACCTGTCTGCTCCGCTCGTTCCGTGCTCCCTCTGCCCCGGAACAGGTTACTTCCTCCCAGCAGGTAAAAATGCACCCGGGGGGGGGGGGGTGTCCTTTTGCCAGGGGGGGGAGGTGTGCCCTTTTGCCGGGGGGGGGGGGGGCGCATCGGCGATCCGCCCCGGGTGTCAGCCACCCTAGGAGCGCCACTGATCCTAAGCTCCACTGCACAGGAAGGAGAGACTCTACAATTGTGACGATGGTGAAAATCCATTCATCCCCAAATTCTATATAATGTGACTAAAGGGGGTGTTGTCATGGGAGGAGCAAGGGTGAGTCGTGGGTGTTCCTAAAATTTACACACAGTGTTATAGAATAACCCGGTCCGTGCCTAAAGATAGGTCTGGGCATTTACACCAGCTTTTCATCGGCAAAAAAAATGGCTGCACCTAAATTTTAGGCGCAGTTTAGAGAATACAAGTAGCCATATTTTCCATCGGTGCCGATTTTTTTTTTTTAGGCACCAAGTGTAGAATCTGGCTCTCATTGTGTAAGAGGGACCCAAACCACCCGGCTCAGGAAGAAGAAACCTTACAACAGTGACAATGGTGGAGATTCACTCAGTGTGTCACAGGGATCCCAAACCCCACAGCACAGCGAGATGAGGCCTTGCCAAGCCCATGACAGGGAAGAGTAGTAACCATGGCTGTGGGGAAGATATGTAGGTTTTCTGTGGGGATCCCAAACGTCACGGCTGGCAAAAAGAAATGTAGGAACAAACTTGGAGGGGAAAGACAGAGAAAAGAAGGAGAAAGGAGGAGGAGGGAGTTCAAAATATGATGGAAGAGCTGAGTGCAGGGGAGATGAGAGAGAGGGATATAGAGAAAGTGCAGGGGAGGAGAGAGAAGAGAAATATTTGAGGGGGGAAAGAGCGAATAGAAGGTTCCGATAGGGAGGGGAAGGGAGCAAGAACATGGGAAGGGAAGAGGAGTGAAAACTCCTACACAAACACACACACACACTATGGGGTGATTTTACAAAGGCTCGCTGAAAAATGGCTTGCAGTAGTGTAGGCTCGGGTTTTGGGCACGCGTCGATCCATTTTTTAGCGCGCCTGTAAAAAAAGGCCCTTTTTTGCTGCAAATGGACGTGCGGCAAAATCAAAATTGGCATGCGTCCATTTTGGGCCTGAGACCTTACCGCCAGTCAGCGGTAAAGAATCCGGGCAGTAATGACCCGTGTGTGTCAAAAGCCACTCTGCGCACGTCCGTTACGCGCGCCCGAAGATTTAAAAAAAATATTTTTCAGACATGTGTATCGGACGCGTGCCAAAAATGAAATTACAGCAAGAGCCACGCGGTAGTCGGGAGCGGTAACTCCATTTTGGCGCGCGTAGACGCTGACGCGGCTTAGTAAAAGGCCCCCCCCCCCATAACACTAACAGAAACGGAGACAAAATTTAGCGGTGAATCTGAGAGTATCTTCAACAAACCCTGGCATAAGGGTAAGGTTCATTCCTGTCATGGTGTGTACAGAATTAATCTATTTGGGACACATTAACCCACATACTGGACTTCCCCACACCCTCTGATATAGTCTCTGAAACCCGACTGAGACACAATTTGCCGTGTCACTTCCTGCTGAGTCCCTCACGCAGAGACGCCGGACTCTGCAAATGGAGGAAGAGGAAATGAGACTCTGTGTCACACTGTGAGTATTTTTCAACTTGCCAAGACTTACAGAGATAGAGGTCAGGTACTTTCAACTCTGCTAAGGCAGCCCATTAAGTGAAAACAGGGGATGATGGAGAAGGCCGGGAGTTGAGGCTGTGGCCTGAGATTTTTCATTTTGAGAACTGATGGGAGATCCTAATTAACTCCCTTACATTTTAGTTGATGATAGAAAGTCTAAGCGGTACCTCATGCTGCCAGTCTACTTTGATAAGGACATGAGACTTGATCTGGTGCTGTGGTTTTTGATCTTATTATAACCTTTTCTCTCCGGGATTTCACGGTCTCTTGATGGTCTTGTGCGGAAAACCATTGCTGAGGTGTTGCATGTCAGCTATTCATGTACACTCCGGGCTCCATATGCAACAAGAAATCATTATTGTGCCCAGCCTGTTTTCCAGGGTAAAGCTAACAAGTCAACCCTGTTTTCGTTGGTTTTGATTTGTAGGGACTTGCGTTGTTTATTTTTCAATAGCAGCTCAAGGTGAGTTACATTCAGGTACGGTAGGTATGTCCCTGTCCCTGGAGGGTTTACTGTCTAAGGGGTCATTTGACTAAGCTGTGGTAAACAATGACCTTTGCATGCCCTTCGTGGGTCTTTCCTGCACGCTAAGGCCATTTTTTTGGCAGGTGTAAACATGGCTTTTTTTTTGTATTTTTTATTGCATTAATGGTCACACGCTAATGTTGTTATTAATACGCAGTAATTTTGTAAAACTACGATATAAGCACTTCGTATTTTGGAGGTGGTAAAGGGCTCATACAGTATCCCGGGCACATAGCTACGTGGGGCACAGGGGCCTTGACCCCCCTGCTGACGACCCACCCCTGCCATCGCCGTGGGCTACCTTTGCAGATCAAGGCTTCGTTCTGTTTCAGTGAGTCTGACATCCTGCACGTACAACGTGCAGGACGTCAGAAATAGAATGAAGCCTTGCGCGGGAAGCAAGAGGACCTCGGCTGGCGGGAATTGGGGTCCCTCGCCAGCAAAGGTAGGTGATGACGGCAGGGGAAGGGTTGGCAGTGGGAGGGGGGGGTCGAGAGGTTCATCGGCAGGGGGGGACAAAGTTGGTGGTGGCAGGGGGGGGGTCGGCAATGGTGGGGGGGTTGGTGGCGCCGGGGGGGGGGGGCTAAAATGTGCCCCCTCACCTGGGCTCTGGACCCCCCCTCCCACCGAAGTCTGGCTATGTCTCTGCAGTATCCAGGTGCTAGCAGAGGAATGCCCACTCTATGCCCTGACCCGCCCCCTCAAAAAAAAGAAATAATTTTACTGTGCGGTTAGTGCACACCTTTGGAAGTTACCACAGGATGTCTGAGCCCATCTCAAGGTACTCCATTTTTAGCTGACTTAGGTGCACCTAACACAGCTTAGTAAAAGGACCCCTGAGTTTGCACCTGAGGCACTGGAAGGTTAAGGGACCCTTTTACTAAAGGGTTGGCACCATTTCCAGTGCTACAAAAATATTTTCTATTTTTGCAGTGCCGGTGCTTACCCGGAGTAAACGGGTAACGCCATGCTCTGCCTGCTTACATAAGTACATAAGTATTGCCATACTGGGAAAGACCAAAGGTCCATCGAGCCCAGCATCCTGTTTCCAACAGTGGCCAATCCAGGTCACAAATACCCGGCAAGATCCCGAAAAAGTACAAAACATTTTATACTGCTTATCCCAGAAATAGTAGATTTTCCTCAAGTCCATTTAATAACGGTCTATGGACTTTTCCTTTAGGAAGCCGTCCAAACCTTTTTAAAACTGCGCTAAGCTAACCGCCTTTACCACATTCTCTGGCAACGAATTCCAGAGTTTAATTACACGTTGAGTGAAGAAACATTTTCTCCGATTCGTTTTAAATTTACTACGTTGTAGCTTCATCGCATGCCCCCTATTCCTAGTATTTGTGGAAAGCATGAACAGACGCTGGCTTAGTGCAAGAACCCTTACCACCACCTCAGTGGGTGGCAGTAAATACTCCTCCTCCCTTCCCCCCGAAATGACTGCACGGCAAGTGGTTCACTTACCGCACGACCATGTCTTTTTGAGAAAAAAAATGCGGCCTTTTATCAACATTTAGGTCGACCTAAGAGATGGTCGACCTTAGAGATGGGCGACCTCGGTTTTTGGCGATAATGGACACCGAGGACCCCCATCTCAAAAATGACCAAATCCAAGCCCTTTGGTCATGGGAGGAGCCAGCATTCATAATGCACTGGTCCCCCTCACATGCCAGGACACCAACCGGGCACCCTAGGGGGCACTGCAGTGGACTTCACAAATTGCTCACAGGTGCATAGCTCCCTTACCTTGGGTGCTGAGCCCCCCCAAAGCACACTCCCCACAACTGTAGGGATGAAGGGGGACACCTAGATGTGGGTACAGTGGGTTTGTGGTGGGTTTTGGAGGGCTCACATTTACCACCACAAGTGTAACAGGTAGGGGGGGATGGACCTGGGTCCGCCTGCCTGAAGTGCACTGCACCCACTAAAAACTGCTCCAGGGACCTGCATGCTGCTGCAATGGACCTGAGTATGGCACAGAGGCTGGAAAAATGTTTTTTAATTTTTTTTTTTTTTGGGGGGGGGGGGTGTGAGGGGTTTGGTGACCACTGGGGGAGTAAGGGGAGGTGATCCCCAATTCCCTCCGGTGGTCATCTAGTCAGTTTGGGCAACTTTTTGAGGCTTGGTTGTGAAAAAAAATGGACCAAGTAAAGTCGACCAAATGCTTGTCATGGACGCCCTTCTTTTTTCCATTATCAGCCGAGTATGCCCATCCTTTAATCATGCCCCAGTCCCGCCTTCGCTACGGTGCCGACACACCCCCGTGAACTTTGGTCGTCTCCACGACGGGAAGCAGTTGAGGACGCCCAAGACCAGCTTTCGATTATGCCGATTTGGGCGACGCTGAGAGAAGGACGCCCATCTCCCGATTTGTGTCGAAAGATGGGCGCCCTTCTCTTTCGAAAATGCCCCTGATAGATAGGTAAGCGAGTAAGAGGAGTTAGAAAGTAAGGTGACTAGTTTTAAAGAAAGTTGCACATGAGATCAGAGAGATGGTTTACATACAGGGGCCCTTTTACTAAGCTGTGTAGGCACCTATGCATGCCCAACGAGTACCAATTCGGAACTACTGTCCAGCTACCGCGTGGCCCGGGCAGTAATTTAATTTTTTACTCGTGCCCACTACATGCGCCGGAAAAATATATTTTCTTTTCCGGCGCGTGACACTAACCGGGTGGTAATCGGCATTGTATGCACGCTGATGATTACCACCCGGTTAACACGTGCGACCTTACCTCTAAGTGAAAGGGTGGCGGTAAAGTCTCAGGCCCAAAATGGACATGCACCAATTATCATTTAGCCACATGTCCGTTCCCCCCCCCCCCCCCCCAAAAAAAAAGAGGTCTTTATTTGCAGGTGTGCTGAAAAATGGAGCTGCCCGCATCCAATACATTCGTCTACACCACCGCAGGCCACTTTTTCACACACTTTACTAAAAGGACCCCACAGATAGGTAAGAGAAGTTAGAAAATAAGGTGACTAATTTAAAGAAAGTTGCACATAGTAACATAGTAGATGACGGCAGAAAAAGACCTGCACGGTCCATCCAGTCTGCCCAACAAGACAAACATATGTGTAAACCTTACCTTGATTTGTACCTGCCTTATTCAGGGCACAGACTCTGCCCTGCCCAGCAGTACTTCCCGCCTCCCAACCACCAGTCCCGCCTCCCATCACCGGCTTTGGCACAGACCGTATAAGTCTGCTCTCCACTATCCTCGCCTCCCAATCACCAACCCCTCTTCCCCCCACCTGCTCCACCACCCAATTTCGGCTAAGCTTCTGAGGATCCATTCCTTCTGCACAGGATTCCTTTATGCATATCCCAAGCATGTTTGAATTCCGTTTCCGTTTTCATCTCCACCACCTCCCGCGGGAGGGCATTCCAAGCGTCCACCACCCTCTCCGTGAAAAAAATACTTGCTGACATCTTTCCTGAGGCTGCCCCCCTTCAACCTCATTTCATGTCCTCTCGTTCTACCGCTTTCCCATCTCCGGAAAAGATTTGTTTGCGGATTAATACACAAGGTCAGAGAGCTGGTTAAATATTATCTCAGTGGATAAACATGTCCTGCTGCATTAAGTGCTCCGCAGCATTTCCAAAATCCCTGTCCAGTATTTGCCTAGACCATGACATTCGACCAATATGTGCACCAATGTATCTTTCCTGCATTTACGGGTCGCACATTTTCTCCTACCCATCAGCACGCAAGCGTCCCCTGGTTTTTTGTCAGGTAAATGCTATGCAAAACTTTAAATTGCAATCTCTCGTAATTGTGCATTTCTAGAGCCTCTGGCAGCGCGCACAAAATACTCTTGCAGGCCCTTGGCCGTGATCGTTTTCTCCAATGCCCTCAGTCCATATCTGTGCCAAAGGCTATTGTTTTGCAGCAAATGTGAGCCAGGCAGCTGCATTAGTTATGCTGTCCTTCTGTTTGTGTTTCAAGCATCATTGTCAGTTTCTGAGACCAATAAAAATGATACAAAACATAAAATAGTGACTTGCTCAACATCACATGCAGCAGTGGAATTTTGTTTTTAATTTGCATCTAGAATATATATTTATTTATTTGTTATATTTGTATCCCACATTTTCCCACCTATTTGCAGACTCAATGTGGCTTACATAGTACCGTAGAGGCAATCGCCATTTCCGGTAGTGAAACAAATACAGAGAGTTGTAGAATAAAGTTCATGTGTTATAGGCACATTGGGGAATCGTAGAGGGGAAGAATTGCGTAGCTTCTATTACGAGCTTTGGTTTCATTGTGTTGCGAGGTTTAGGCACTTAAGTTGAGTCGGATGGGTATGCCCAGTGGCGTAGGAAGGGTGGGGCGGTGGGGGAGGCCCACCCCGGGTGCACGCTGCTGGAGGGTGCAGAGAGCAGCCGCACGCCTGTCGACTCCGCTGGTTCCCTGCTCCCTCTGCCCCGGAACAGGTTACTTCTTGTTCCGGGGCAGAGGGAGCAGGGAGCCAGTGGAACTGACAGGCGTGCTGCTGCTCTCTGCACCCTCCAGCAGCCAAGAATGCACCCGGGGGGGGGGGGGGGCTTGATACGCCGGGGAGGGGGGTGTCATTGCGCCAGGGGAGGGAGCCTTGATGCGCCAGGGAAGGGGATGTCATTTCGCAGGGGGGGTGTCGTGTTGCACCCTGGGAGGACAGACGCCGCTGCATCCGGGGGGGGGGGGGGGGGGGTGCAGCGGCGATCAGCCCTGGGTGGCAGCCGACCTAGGATCGCCACTGGGTATGCCTTTATGAACAGGTTGGGTTTTAGTGCTTTCCGGAAGTTCAGGTGGTCGTACATGGTTTTCACGGCTTTTGGTAATGCTTTCCACATTTGCCTGCTAATGTAGGAGAAGCTGGATGCGTAGGTTGATTTGAATTTGAGTCCTTTGCAGCTTGGGTAGTGGAGGTTGAGGTATGTTTGTGTTGATCTGATTGTGTTTCTTTTATATTCATCCAACCTTAACTTTGAAAGGAAATATAGCAATGGGGGAAAAAATAGAAAAGAAAAATACAGTAGTATTCCTAATCGGAAAAGAAAATGTAGAAATACCACCGGATTCTAAATATGGAGCCGGAAAATCCGTGCGGAAACCAAAGCGTATTATATAACAACGTGCATAACTTAATTGGTTAACTAGCTAAGCGCTGTTAATTGGATGTTAGCAAGCAATTAGCGCTAATTGGCATTAATTGAGATTTACACACACAGCTCACTAAGAGCCCTATTTACTAAGCCACGTTATAGGCACGTTTAGTGTTTTTAATGCGCATTAACCATGTTTTTCTTGAGAAATCCACCTTTTTTACAGATTAACTGGCTGTGCTGCAGCTCTGTCTGTACATTTTAGACTTAGCAGCTCTGTCTCTGAATCTCCCCCACAAATTCAAACTTAGTGGGTGTGACCTGATTCTCTGTTAGAGGGGCAGCCTTCTATACCAGTTTTTCTTGAGAAATCCACCTTTTTTACAGATTAACTGGCTGTGCTGCAGCTCTGTCTGTACATTTTAGACTTAGATCCCTCCCACCCACCCCTCTACCCACCCACCCCTAGGGTGATAGTTCTTATATACCCTCCCAAGCAACCTAATCTGCCTGCAGATAACTGCTCTGTCTCTGTGTTCAGGCTCTTCACCTCCTTTCCTCCCACATTTTTCAAACATAGTGGGTGTGACTTGTTCTTACTGGGCAGTGCCTACCTGCCTGCTGCCTACCATTCCAGTTTTAAGCCTCTAATCCAGCTCTGCCGTTCTATCTATCGCTTAACACCTCAGTCACTACATATATACCCATAACACCTCAGTTACTACTTATGGCCCCTTTACACATTCTCTTCCTTGCCCTGTCCCTTCCTAATCTTTTTCCCCTCCCCCTACCGCTGTCTACCACTGGAACTCACTGCCCACCCATGTCCTCTCCCATCTTGCTCACTACTGCAATACCCTACTCACCCCCGTCCCTCACCACCTCACCATCTCTCCTGTCCCCCTCCTCCTTCCTAGCTCTCAACCTTCAACACTTCCTTCCTGCCATTAACCCATCCCCATTCCTCCTAAGCGCATCCCGTCTTCGTCGCCTTCGTCGCCTTCGTCGCCCTACCTCCCCCACCCTCCTCCGCACTCTCTTGCTCCTCCTCCTGCTATCCGCAGGAGACATCAATCCCAATCCAGGTCCCCCACACCTGTCCTCGTCCTATCCATGCAAACGTTTCCGGGATGTCTCCAATCTCATATCTATTCCCCTCCTCCCCCCCTCTTCCCTCCCCTTCTCATGTGCACTGTGGAATGCCCACTCGGTCTGCAACAAACTTCCCTTCACCCACGATCTCTTCATCTCTCATTCCCTTCACCTGCTTGCCCTAACTGAAACCTGGCTCTCCCCTGACGACTCTGCCTCAGTTGCGGCTCTATGCCATGGAGGCTATCTCTTCTCCCATACTCCCCGCCTAGTTGGCCGTGGAGGAGGCGTCGGGTTACTACTCTCGCCCTCCTGTAGCTTCCAACCCCTCCTCCTACCACAGTCTCACTGCTTCTCATCCTTTGAAGTCCACTCCATCCGTCTATTCTACCCGTTGCCACTCAGAGTGGCAGTCATTTACCACCCCCCTGATAAATCCCTCCCTTCCTTCCTCACCGACTTCGATGCCTGGCTTTCTGTTTTTCTTGAACCCTCATCTCCATCCCTCATTCTCGGAGACTTCAACATACACGTTGATGACCTGTCCAACTCTCACGCTTCTCAGTTCCTCACTCTAACATCCTCCTTCAACCTCCAGCTATGTTCCACCACCCCTACTCACCGTGATGGCCATTGCCTTGACCTCGTCCTCTCCTCTTCCGGCTCACCCTCCAATTTCCACACCTCAGCTCTTCCTGTCTCTGATCATCACCTGATCACCTTCACACTTCTTCACCCTCCCCCTCAGCCCCGCCCAACATTAACCACTACTTCCAGGAATCTCCAGATTATTGACCCTCCCACCTTATCATCTAGTATTTCTAATCTCCTCCCCTCCATCATGTCCTCCGAGTCTGTTGACGAGGCTGTCTCCGCTTACAATGCCACTCTCTCCTCTGCTCTGGACACCCTTGCACCATCCACCTCCCGTCCCACAAGGCGTACTAATCCCCAGCCCTGGCTGACCCCTTGCATCCGTTACCTTCGCTCCTGCGCCCGATCTGCTGAACGCCTCTGGAGGAAATCTCGCACCCATTCAGATTTCCTTCACTACAAATTCATGCTATCCTCCTTCCAGTCCTCACTATTCCTTGCCAAACAGGACTATTACACCCAATTGACTAATTCTCTCAGCTCTAACCCTCGTCGTCTCTTCGCCACCCTTAACTCCCTCCTCAAAGTGCCCTCCGCTCCCACCCCCCCCGTCACTCTCTCCTCAATCACTGGCTGACTACTTCCGCGACAAGGTGCAAAAGATCAACCTTGAGTTCACTACCAAGCCACCTCCTCCTCTTCACCCTTCAACCCTCTCCCTCAACCAACCAACCCAGACCTCCTTCTCCTCCTTTCCTGATATCTCCGAGGAGGAAACCGCCTGCCTTCTTTCCTCCTCAAAATGCACCACTTGTTCCTCTGATCCCATCCCCACCAACTTACTTAACACCATCTCTCCTACTATCACCCCCTCCATCTGTCATATCCTCAACCGCTCTCTCTCCACTGCAACTGTCCCCGACACCTTCAAGCATGCTGTAGTTACGCCACTCCTCAAAAAACCATCACTAGACCCTACCTGTCCCTCCAACTACCGCCCCATCTCCCTCCTACCCTTCCTCTCCAAGACACTTGAGCGCGCAGTCCACAGCCGCTGCCTTGATTTTCTCTCCTCTCATGCCATCCTTGATCCGCTTCAATCCGGTTTTCGCCCCTCTTCACTCGACAGAAACAGCACTTTCTAAAGTCTGTAATGACCTGTTCCTTGCCAAATCCAGAGGCCACTACTCCATCCTCATCCTCCTGGATCTATCCGCCGCTTTTGACACTGTCAATCATGACTTACTTCTTGCCACACTGTCCTCATTTGGGTTCCAGGGCTCTGTCCTCTCCTGGTTCTCCTCCTATCTCTCCCACCGCACCTTCAAAGTTCACTCTCATGGATCTTCCTCCACCCCCATCCCCTTATCTGTTGGTGTTCCCCAGGGATCGGTCCTTGGACCCCTTCTCTTCTCAATCTACACCTCTTCCCTGGGCTCCCTGATCTCATCTCATGGTTTCCAATATCATCTCTATGCTGATGACACCCAACTGTATCTCTCCACACCAGACATCACCGCGGAGACCCAGGCAAAGGTATCGGCCTGCTTATCCGACATTGCTGCCTGGATGTCCAATCGCCACCTGAAACTGAACATGTCCAAGACCGAGCTTATCGTCTTTCCACCAAAACCCACTTCTCCTCTTCCTCCACTTTCTATCTCAGTTGATAACACCCGCATCCTCCCCGTCTCATCTGCCCGCAACCTCGGAGTCATCTTTGACTCCTCTCTCTCCTTCTCTGCGCATATCCAGCAGATAGCCAAGACCTGTCGCTTCTTCCTCTTTAACATCAGCAAAATTCGCCCTTTCCTCTCTGAACACACCACCCGAACTCTCGTCCACGCTCTCATTACCTCTCGCCTGGACTACTGCAACTTACTCCTCACCGGCCTCCCACTTAGCCATCTATCCCCCCTTCAGTCTGTTCAGAACTCTGCTGCACGTCTCATATTCCGCCAGAACCGATATACTCATATCACCCCTCTCCTCAGGTCACTTCACTGGCTTCCGATCGGATACCGCATTCAATTCAAGCTTCTCCTTCTTACCTACAAATGCACTCAGTCTGCTGCCCCTCACTACCTCTCTACCCTCATCTCTCCTTACGTTCCCGCCCGTAACCTCCGTTCACAGGATAAATCCCTCCTCTCAGTGCCCTTCTCCACCACCGCCAACTCCAGGCTCCGCTCATTCTGCCTCGCCTCACCCTATGCTTGGAACAACCTTCCTGAACCCTTACGCCAAGCCCCCTCCCTGCCCGTCTTCAAGTCTTTGCTTAAAGCCCACCTCTTCAATGCTGCGTTCGGCACCTAACCCTTACCGTTCAGTGAATCCAGACTGCCCCAATTTGACTGCCCCTATCGGACCCGACCGTTCACTTGTCTATTAGATTGTAAGCTCTTTGAGCAGGGACTGTCTCTCTTTGTTAAATTGTACAGCGCTGCGTAACCCTAGTAGCGCTCTAGAAATGTTAAGTAGTAGTAGTAGTATGTGTGTTAACTGTGTATGCACCTACAATATCCCTGTAAGTGCCTACATGGTTTAGCGCACTCACTAATTGTAGGCATGTTAAAAAGGCTAGCGTGCCTTAGGGCCCTAAGTGCATTCTATAATGTGCACTTAAATTCTAAGTTGCATAGTGGGAAAGGGGGTGTGGCCATGGGCGGGGCATCGGTGCTTCTAAAATCTATGCGCCTAATTTAGGTGTCAGAATTTACAAGCCGCTCGGTGTATTCGCCGTGCAGAAATTTAAGCCTAGTCTATAAAATTTAGGCGTACTTTAGAGAACGTGCCTAGGCGTAATTTTTACTGCGTGGATTTTTCAGACACCGTATGGTGTATGTTTACTGCGATGCACTAGCATTTTTAATGTGCCTTTAAAGTTAAGGAGCATTAAATGCTAACGCGCCTATACACTTCTATGCATCCAAAATATATATCTGACCTATTCAACAAGCAATATCTCATATACGTATAATATATATCACACTTCATGAGCTAAACATGTTTCTCTTCATTTATTACTGCATCAATAACATGAACAGATTAGATCTTACATAACATTGAAACAGTCTTAATCAGATCAAATCTTACCAACAATATATCTTCTCAACAGAATGTTAAACAAAATCCCTCAATATTTAAATATTTAAATGTTCTTCAGATGTGTAAAAAAAACACTTGCTGACAGCTATATTGTTAAGCTATATTGTTGGTAAGATTTGATCTGATTAAGACTGTTTCAATGTTATGTAAGATCTAATCTGTTCATGTTATTGATGCAGTAATAAATGAAGAGAAACATGTTTAGCTCATGAAGTGTGATATATATTATACGTAACATAGTAGATGACGGCAGAAAAAGACCTGCACGGTCCATCCAGTCTGCCCAACAAGACAACTCATGTGTGCTACTTTTTGTGTATACCTTACCTTGATTTGTATCTGTCATTTTCAGGGCACAGACCGTATAAGTCTGCCCAGCACTATCCCCGCCTCCCAATCACCAGCCACGCCTCCCACCACTGGCTCTGGCACAGACCGTATAAGTCTGCCCAGCACTAACCCCGCCTGAGATATTGCTTGTTGAATAGGTCAGATATATTTTGGATGTTTATTAGTAAATGGCTAATTGAAAGATCAATTTAACCCTTGTTTTGGTAGTATACATTTCTATGGGCGCATTAGCGTTTAATGTGCGTTAACCGTTAACACTCGTTAACAACGCTAATGTGCCTACAGCGTACCTTAGTAAACATAGGCGATAGAATCTAACCCATAATGTAGTCTACATCTGAGGGGGTGAAATCATTTGAAGAGCACAGGAAAATGGTATTTAAAGACCACCAGGAAAGGACTGAAGGAAAAGGAGCATAATACTCACTTAAACAAATCCTAAAATAACAGGCTCCTTTTGCAAGGCTGCACTTCCGATTAGTGGCGGGCTAAATGCAAAGAAACCCATTTTAGTCCCATGGTCTTCTTCACATTCCACGTATCACAGCTTTGTAAAAGGAAGCCTGCGTATCTAAGTGGCCCTTTTAATAAGCTGTGGTAAAAAGTGGCCTGTGCTAGCGTGGGCAAGCGAAATTGTCACGTGCTGGGCCATTTTTTACTGCGGCGGGTAAAAAGCCCTTTTTAAAAATGAGGCAGTAAATGGTTGTGCACTAATATTAAAAGCAGCACGTGGCTATTTACTGCCTGAACCATTGCTATCAACTGGAGGAGTGGCCTAGTGGTTAGAGCACTGGTCTTGCAATCCAGAGGTGGCCAGTTCAAATCCCACTGCTGCTCCTTCTGATCTTGGGCAAGTCACTTAACCCTCCATTGCCTCAGGTACAAACTTAGATTGTGAGCCCTCCTGGGACAGAGAAATATCCAGAGTACCTGAATGTAACTCACCTTGAGCCTCTACTGAAAAAGGTGTGAGCAAAATGCAAATTAAAAAAAAAATCACCTTGGCGGTAAGGGCTCACATGCTACTTGTGAGGTAATGAGGCAGTCTGTGGCAATGTGGCCACGCTGCCAATTACCTCCAGGAAAGAAAGCCCTTTGCTGTAAAAATAGAAAATGATTTTCTACCATGGGAAACTTCACGTGCCAACTTTGGAACTACCGACGGGCACCCGAGCTACCCCGGCGGTAGGGTCGATTTGGCCCTACTGTGGCTTAGTAAAAGGGCCCCTGAGACAATTTTAACCAAACTGATTTTATTTTTATTTGCATTTATAATATATAATCAAAGCATAATTTTGAAAGGAAATACAGCAATGTAAAAAAATAAAAAAAATGAAAGAGCAGGAGTGGGATTTGAATCCGGAGCCTCTAAGCTACTTTTCCACACCACACATCGTGGCCTTTTACTAACCTGTGGTAAACAGTAACATGTGCGTACCGCAGGGTAAAAGGCGCTAGCTTGGGGCACACTCAGGCATCCCTCGGTAGTTTTGTGTTCAGTGTGCACTATGCACGTCCTCAGTGGCGATCCTATGTCAGCTGCCACCCGGGGCGGATCGCCGCTGCGCACCCCCCCCCTGGGTGCAGTGGCGTACAACCCCCCCAGGGTGCAGCACGACACCCCCCCCCCCCCGGCACAATGACACCCCTCCCCGGCGCATCAAGCCCCCCCCCCCCCCCGGTGCATTCTTGGCTGCTGGAGGGTGCAGAGAGCAGCCACGCACCTGTCGGCTCCACTGGATCCCTCCACCCCGGAGCAGGAAGTAACCTGTTCCGGGGAAGAGGGAGCAGAGAACCAGTGGAGCTGACAGGCGTGCAGCTGCTCTCTGCAACCTCCAGCAGTGTGCACCTAGGGTGACCCGCCCCCACCGCCCTGTCCTTGCTATGACACTGCACGCACTGGAGGGGGCAAATCTGGGGGCGGTGAGTAGGCATACCAGGCAGTAATTGGATAGCACAGCTATATTGCCACGTGCTAACCAATTAGCGCATGGTTAGCGTGGGAGCCCTTACCATTTAGAAAATAGTTGTCGATATGAGCTCAAGCGCTAATGGGGAAATTAGCCAGCATGGCCATGAATGGAATAAATGGAAAATGTGGCCATTTTAGAACCACGCTAAAAGTGGCCTCAGTGAGCGGGGAAAGCCCCGAACTAGGGCTACCGCAGGCGACTTTTTGGTGCAGCTTAATAAAAGGACCCCACAGAAATCTGCCAAGAATATTCATGAGCAATACCGGGCCTCCAATTTATGGACACTCACGAAGGCTATCTTTAAAAAAAAACACAACCAGCAATCACAGATTTGGGAGCCACTGCTCTAGAAAAGATCCAGGCCAGGTCAGTTCTTTCTGGGTCAAACCAAATAGGTTTGATTTTGGGAGAAAAAGATGTTAACAATGGAGCATCTCCTTCCTTCAGAAAAAAGTTCTTCTCTGCAATTAAAGAGCAAAATGTTCTACGAAATACATGCAGTGAAAAGCAGCTGTTGATTCAATTCCTACCCACTAAAATGTTTTTTTCCCCCCTCTGTCCTTTTGTCTGCCTCTCTAAATGGGCATCGCTTTAAACAGTGTATTTAACCACCTCTCAGGAAATCTTTCACGTTTTTCTCATTTCAACTTTGAGAGCTATCCAAGTCTGAGAAAGAAATAACGTCAGTAAAGCCCCAGATTAAAATCTTATCTGAACCCCATAATAAGCTGCTCAGGAAGTGGGGGAGGGGGGGAGGGGGAGGGCAGAGGGAGGAAGAACTGGACTTTTCCTCCATGTAGTAGCATTCTAGATTTTAATATTTTTTTTTCCAGCTAAAGAGTCGATACAAAAGGCTTGTTCTTTTTCATTTTCTTAAGCACAATATCAACCAGGCGAATTGGATGACAATTATGAACGATTGGTTACAGCGCATCCCCTGCCGTCCAGCCCAGCAAGCCTACAATTGCGTATTATTGCTGCCAGGCTCTTTATTGAAAGAAAATATATATATATATTTATATATATTGACGTTTCCTTCCCCCATCCTCCTCTTCAATGATCTTTCACAAACCGGCTGAATTTGCTCATCAAGTTTGGGCCAGTTGAGTGCAATAGTTATCAACGCCCTCTAGTTTCAAACTTTGACTCCTGAAGTCTAACCGTCCATTTACCATGTCATTCATTGATTTAAAAAAGACAAAAAAAAAAAAAACAACCTATCCATGCAGAATAGTCTTTTTCAAGTAGACCTATTTTTTTCAATGCTATTATCATCTGAAAATAAAACCTTGACTTTCTTTTGTTATTTCTTTTGTAGAACAGCAAGAGCGTTTCAGATCATTTTTGAACAATAACATCTTTGTGTAGCTAAAATGGGGGAATTATCCTATTCGAGTGACAGTTCAGCCTAGTCCATTCTCTAAAACCATATTCGATTTGCTTCTTTGAGACTCGTTTAAAAAAAAGAATTTCATCAACGTTTCCCCATTTTCATCAGAGCACAGGGGAATTATATGCTCTGCGGTCAGCAGCATCCCCCCACCCCGAAACCCCCCACTTTTGTCCTGGGTACAATAACAAGCAGAAGTAAAATACTTTGACAATTTTTTTTTGTCTTTTTGTTTTATTTTTGTTACATTGTACCCTGCGCTTGCTTCCCACTCCATGTAGGCTCAATGCGGCTTACATGGGGCAATGCAGGGTTAGTGACTTGCCCAGAGTCCCAAGAGCTGCCTGTGCCTGAAGTGGGAATCAAACTCAGTTCCTCATGACCAAAGTCCACCACCCTAACCACTGGGCCACTCCTCCACTGTTGCTACATTGAAGTCGCCC